>NC_081409.1:694836921-694946921 GCF_030272615.1 Cryptomeria japonica
TTTAAGAAATGATGTAGATGAACATGTTATAATATGGTAAAAAATGATGAGGGGAGATCAACTAGAAAGCTTTACTCCCGTCAAAAGAGGAATGAAAGTTTCACAAAGGATTCCCTTCAATATTTCACACAAATTACATTTAAAAGAGGGGTTGAATTCAGTAGATACAATCCCCAAATGGTAAGAGATTGAATACTAAGTGAATTGTAGTAAATTTGGAAAGTATAAGGAAATTAAATTAGCCCTCTTTTGTAGTAGACTAGTTGAATTAAGAAAATTGAGACTAAGTGAAGAAATGACAAAGAAATGATTATAGCTTGAGATAGAGATGCGAGATGAAGCTGTGCACCTGGAATTAGTAGTAGAATGCCAAGGAGAAGCTTCCCTACAAATCTAAGAAAATGTTGCAGGGACTATGCATGTTATACATGGTCCTCCAAAAAGTCCACATGTCGAAAAGGGTTTTTTTGTCTTTGAAAAGAAAGCCTAAACCTAGAATTACAGTCACACACCTGCAAGCTACACACATAAAAGAGAGGGAAATGTTGTTGGGATTGGAGATTTTCCTTAAGGTCAAACTCCATTTTGGAATTAACTAGGTGGTTGTAAAATGTTGAAAGTAAATGAAAGGAAATTTTTGAAGTAAAATCCACCTCAACAAGGGGATGTAATTGAAATATTGATACCTTTGTAGATGAATTTTCTTGAATGTGAAATAAGATGTCTTGAATGTTAATAGAAATCTCCTCTTCAATGGTTGAATTCTTGACTTGAATGCAACACCTAGTCTTGAAAGGAGACTTGAAATGTTCAATGCCCTATGCTTGATGCTTGATGATAATGTCACCTTGTATTTTACCTTATGATAAAATTCACATATGTAAATAGGAGGGGAAGTTCTCCTTATAGACTTCCCAATTAGGGGTGTTTAGGTAATTTCTTATCTTAGGCTGACATAGGAAAATTTTTCCCACTCAACAATTAACAAGCCCATTGCAAGGGGGGACAAAAGGGGGGCCCATAATAGGGCTAAACCAAGAACACCATGCCCCATTCCTAGGTGGAAATGGGTGTACCATCCCTGTCCTACCCTGATTTAGGATAGACAATAGAAAAAAGGTAGTGCAGAATGATGAAAATTGCAAGTTTTTGATGTCCTAAGAATGTTTTGGGTATCCGACCAGGCTTAGGGATTCTTCCACTAATGAAAAGACTTAAATATGGTCAAAAATTGTGAGGATCATAATTTTATGACAATAAATTTAGCCCCCACTTTAGCGGGAGTATAAATGTACGCCAATACTACCGATAAAGTACAAGGAGACAAGATTGAAAGACTTTCACTACGTCAAGGAGGCAAGATACACCAAGCCCCCAGTGGACTAAGGATCCTATGACTTCAATTGATGGAGTAAAAGGGAAGATAGAGAGGGAGAACCATGAATGCAAGTAGTAAAGTTCCCCTCACTATGAGTCATGAAAAGAAAGGATACCAAAAATCACAAAGAAAAGCAAAAGTCTGCTAAGTAACTTCAAGTATCAAGAAGGAAAATATGAGTGGAGTGTATGACCCACGGTAAAGAAATCACACACACATTATTGGGAGTGATTGTTTAAAGGTAGTATACACCTAAGAGAGAGAAATAGAGGGAGCACATTATCACAAGGATTTAGCCCCCAATTGAGGAATAACCACACAGTGAGGTAGGAAATCTAGTCGCCAAAGAGGTTTCTAGATCTTTGATTAGGGACAACTAGAAAGAGTCATTTCCCCATCAACTCAGTAAATTCATGATGAAAGATCATTGGTTGATGCAGTAATCATTACATGCCTACTCGCACAAATTTTTGGGGAACGCATCCCTGCTACTCCACCAATTGGTTGCCATGTATCCCACCACCAAATTAGCCAATAGATCTGCCTCCTTGTTGCCTTCTTGGTATATGTGTGAGATTTTGAAATCTGCCACCTCATTAATTATATTTCAACAATCCTTGATCAGGTTGGTAATCATCCAGCTAATATTTGTATGCCCACTTAGACAATTGACAGTATTTAGCGAGTTAGACACCAGCCAGACTTTAGTAAAGCCTTCCTTTTTGGCCATGTGTAACACAATATGGCTAGTGCTAGCTTCTGCATAGTGGTTGGACTGGGTGCCCAAGGGGAGTGCCACCACAGAGAAAACAAGGCCAGATTGAACTCCATAAGTCTTTTAATACCCAAATATCTTAATCCATTGCTTAAGGCCATATTGAACTCCATAATTCTTTTAATCCATTCCTAGTTAGTAGAGAAGAGTCTCCATAATTGCTTAGCAAAGAAGGCCAGATTGAACTCCATTAGCCTTCTAATCCCAAAATTTCTTAACTTCTTGTGCTTAAAGACTTGATCGCATTCCAACAAATTAACTTGTTTTGTATCTTTCATGTTGAACAAAAGGAATTTGTTTCGAATAGTTTCCATGGTTTCTATAAATTTTGTAGGAGTTTTAAAAAGGTTCATAGCATAGACCAATAGATTATGGAACCTATCAATCAAGGTTCATAGCATAGACCAATAGTTTTGAAAATTTTTACTTTTAGAGAGCAAGTTTGGCATTAAACCTATCAATGAAGCCATTACAAAAAGATTCTAGAACCACATTCCCATAGAGGGAGATACAAAGATAAGTGGCTAGTAGATCCATAATTTTATACCCCAAGATATCTATGATTTTTCTTTGTCTACGCAGAGGAGTATTGAATAAGAACATGGAACTCTTCTTAAAGATAACTTTCTAGCTCGAAATTGCTTCATATCGAACAAAAATAGACTTCAAGGATCTATGATCTCTAGTTGAATAATCTCCCATAATTAGAGTATCATCAACAAACTATTGATGACAATAAACCAATTTTAGGAGAAGAGAAAGCCAAACCTTTTAGGATAGCATCAGCCATCTATTTTTGGGATGAATCTACTATGAGATTTAAACATAATAATAAAGAGAAAAAAAATAAGTAGTCCCCCTAGGGCTCCTATAACATCTCAAGGGAGAGACATTTATGATCACCAAGAAGGTAGGCAAGGAAAAACATTCCCAGAGAATCTCCAAAACCTTTGCATCTAAACTAAAAGCTTTAACAAATTTAAGAAGAATTCTCTAACTTACCCAATTATATGGTGTCTATCATGACAATGAGGCCTATCTTTTTATTACACTTATAGGAATGAAAGTTACCATGCACAATAGAAATTAAGTCTATAATTTGTCATCTAGGGGCAAAACCATTCTATTGGGGAGAATTGATATGTGGAAATACTTTTCTAGCATTAAAGATGAGATAGGTTACAGTTAAGTTTCAAAGTTGAATTTGGTTTGGGGTTACGTCTTAATTGGTTACATGTTCTATTAGGTTTATGTTTAGCGTTTAATATTGTTTTGAGATAGGGTTCAGTTTGGTTGAATGATATGGTTAGGGTTCATACATTTAGGGTAAATTTTGGTTTAATATTTAATTAAGTTGATTTTTAAGGTTTACCCAAATTTCAAGGTGATAAAAAGAATTTGTTTTGAATAATTCTCTTTAAATATATTATAATTTTTTGTTCATTATTATGGTTAGTGTTTAATTTGGTTTAACATTCAATTGTGCTTAGTGTAGTGGTTCAATGGTTTACTGTTAGAGCTTAAGTTGGTTTAGTGTTAAGGTTAGGGTATAATTTGGTTTTAGGGTTTAAGTTGGGTTAGTGTTCAATTAGGTTTATATTGTTAGAGTTTAAATTATTTTAATGTTCAATTAGTTTGAGGTTTAGGGTTAAATTTCATTTAGTGTCATGGTTAGCATTCAATGTGATTTAGGGTTTTGTTTCTATGTGGTATAGGGATAGTGTTGAATTTTCTATAGTATTCAATTCGGTTTAGTAGTATTTTGTCTCTTGTATTTATGAATGATATAAAATGTTTTTAATAAAGGGATCAAAACTTCATTTCATACTCAAGATGACAAACAATTTTTAAACATTACAAATTGAGACTTGCAATATTTAAAACTTGGGCCTCTTTTGGAGGGTTTAGAAAATGGGGCACTCAAGTCCACTCAAAGAAATACCCAAAAAGGGGGATAACATTTTTAGGGCCCTACACATATGATCTAGTCTTGAATTTCACATTTGACAATAATCATATGTTTCTCTTATTGATTAAAATTATAGGGTAGAATATAGCATAAATGGGCTAGAAATGATATAGGAGAAACCCCACTAAAATAGGAGTTCGATAAACTTTGAAATTGTTTAGCATAAATCAGATACACTAATAGTAAACTTTGATGATGTTTTTATTTTTATGTTTGATCTTGCAACTGATATTATTTTGTAAAGTTCAACAACCTTTATAGTCTCATACAAATAGTAAATGAGTTGTGGTTCGTTGACTCCATAATCTATATAAATAATAAATTACTACAATTAATAAAATTTTAGAAAATATATCAATACTAATACTAGAGATTATAGCTTCAATACTTAATATTTATATAGAAATATATGTTATGGTTTCACAAATGGGAAAAATAGATATAAGTTTTCCTAGATTTAACAAAAGTAATCAATATCCACATGGTATTACTGAGTAATGATTGAAAAATGAACCTATCTATGCACAAATTACATTATGAAAAACAAATATTAATAATTGAATAATAAAACTATCTTAATTAATATAAAACTAATCAATATTTAATTTTTTACATTATAATAATTATAATGCTTCTTAATTGTGTTGATATCTCTATACTAATTATAATATTAAACTATGCAACTAACATCAAGAGGAATTCTCATATGGTAGTTTATAAGCTCAAAAAGAGTTACATTAAAATAACTTTATTGTTTTGATTAATAAAAATTTGGATAGGCTCATACCATAGCATAACCAACCCATAGTCGCATAGGGGAAGGGGCTCACAAGTTGTGAGGACATCAACCTAGCAAAACCCAAAAAAAGGCACACACTTTTTTAAAAAGAGGCTTGATTAGGGGCTCAAACCAGTGAGAACAATGTCCTATAAGATAAATCATATAATCAAAACAAAAGGATTTAGGAGAGAACCCAAAACCATAAACTTTGAGAACCTTGATTGAAAGCCAAAGCAACCAAGGAAACAAAAAAACCTTCAGCAGAATATGACAAACATTTAGCAAATAGTTTCCAACAATGAAGAACAAAAGACTCAAACCTCTAAATGTTGCACAACAAGATAGGGTAAAGTAGGAAATAGTGAAACAACCTAAGAAAAAGACAACACCTCCCATTTTAAATTAAAAACTACAATTAAAGCGAAGTAAGAAGGAAAAAGAGCCCTCTCTGATTAGCTGCATGTAAGGTGAGCAACCCTGAGCTCTCAACCACTTCCCACCCACGAAAGACTTCTAAAACTATCCTGTTAAAACTAGATCCAAAACTCGAGAGCACCAACTCCAAAGGTCGTCTAGTATCTCAAAATAAGGTTCCCTAGTATCTCAACAAATATTTATTAAAAGAATTGCTCTCTATCATAAAACAAATGATCTACATGTATTAGTGTGAGATTTTGCCAAGATCAAGAGCTCAATGAAAAGTACAATAGAGACAAAATATAAGATAAGAATAAACTATATTCTCATCAATAGATAAATGATCAATTGTTTCATTTTACATACAATGTAGATGAGCCTACTTATATAGGCAAGGCTTATGGATATGTGAGCACACAAACATGACATGTGGCTGAATAAGAAACAAGGGTAGGTAGGAGAAACAATATAATAGTCCACATGAGGTGGATCACCCACTGAATGTGGAGTGTAACAACAAGATCAACACCATAAAAGGTGTAAATTCTCCTACACACACTATCCCAATGTGGCACAAGCACCCAAGTGTTTCATACCCAAACTACTATGAAATGCATTTCCTAACTAAACTTAAGTAAGTGTAATAATATCCAAGATGAATAATTATTTACACCAACACCCCCCCTTAAGTGCAACTTAGGGGAATGCACTTAAGTCTACAATGCAACTAAGAAATACAAGATGGGTCCCAGCTACAAGGCCATGTTAGGTACCCATGTACAAATGCAAATACAATCTCCCATAAAAAGAGAAAGAGAGAAAAACCCACTAGGAAAAAACCCTCCCCCAAAAGAGAGATGATGAAAACACACAATGCTCTCAATGATGAATGAGAAGAACAAAACTATGTCCCCCCCATAAGAGAGAAGAAGAGACCATGAAGCCACCCCTCAATGTGGAATCTGCACCAATGATAGAAGCTCGATGTATGAAGAAACTGCTCCATGAATGTCGAACAATATTCCTCCCCTTAGGAAGAAACAAAACCAAAGGTGTATCCATGAAGTCTCCCCAATCATGAAGAGAAGATGTATGAAGAAAACTCATGATGAAAGGAATCTCTGAAAACTGCTCAAGTGTCCTCATGTCGATGCTGAAAGATACCCCTTCCAAAGGTGGTAAACTATGCCACACTGCTGAAAAAGGCACTCCAAGATCTAGTGGAGATGGATGTAGAACATGTCCCAAAGACTCACATGTCTCCTCAAAAAATAAAGAGACCTCCTCCAACTATTGTACATAAGTATCCACAATCATGTCAACCTCGAAAGAATGATCATGTAGAGAATGAACAAGAGGGTCAGAGTGTTCCCTTGCAACAATCGAAGAAGGATCACCTTCATCAAAGAGAAGATGAATGTCATCAATGATGTCTCCCAAATCTGCAATGTAGGATTCCATAAATAAACCTGCAATGTTCGTCAAGTAATCATCCCATGAATATGAAGCTAGAAGATAATGAATATCCTATTGCACTGAATCACATGAAGGCAAAACTATCGCACTATCTGCATCATTAGATGCAATAGGTGATGTAATATCAATATGAGGAGATGAAATACAAGACTCAAGAACAGGTTCACATGTGAGAATCCCCATGTTCAAGTGCCCAAAGTTCTCAAATTATGAACCATCACAAGAAGTGTGATCATCATGTGTAGAATCATCAAATGTGAAATTATCATCCTCAACAAAATCTAAAAAGGAGTATAACAGAGATGCATGATCAACCACCCTAGTCACAATGATAGCTCTAGTCTCCAAGTCTCTAATGAAAACTGACTTAGGTGTGAGCTCCACAACTCTCTTAGTTGCACCATGTGTGATTTGATAGATAGAAAGGAGATTGTTTGTCATGTGGGGTACACACAACACATTATTGAAGGAGTTATCCCCAATGTCAATAGATCCTTTCCCAATCACATCCATGTATGTATGATTTCCCATCAAAATTTGCGGCATGGTGCAAGGCTCAAATGTAGAGAATATAGACTGCGAAGATGCCATATGATGAGAAGCCCCTAAATTTAGAAGCCATTTATCTGAATCATGACTGGCAGTAGCATATAGAGCTTTTCCTTTTCTTGTCCCAAAAGAGTGAGTCTTCCCACTTGTAGAAGCCATGAATGCTTGCCCTTTTCCTTTTGAATGTGAGGAAGTGGAAGTTGATGAATCATCCTTCTTGTAGATATTAGGCAAATCAATGTTATGCTTCTTGATGATATGTGTGAGCTCATCAATCTTCTTAGAATGGCAATGATGCTCCTCATGACCAAAATTTTTACAATAGGCACAAGTAGGTCTCTCCCTCTTTGGTGAGTTATCCCTCTTGGAAGAGGATGAATCTCCTTGTTGTGGAGAGGATGATTCTTTGTCCTTATGCTTTGATTGCCATTTCTTCTTGTTTGAGTTGTCCTTTCCTTGATTTCCTTTGTTCCCTTGATTTGCCACTAATGCTTGAGACTTAGAAGCCTTAAGAATGCCCATGCTTATCAACTTAGTTTGTTCCATCATCAACATTTCATTGAAAGCATCAAATATAGGCACTTTGTAGCTTGAACCTATTATCATCCTATGGGTTTGGAAACTAGAAACAAATGCTGCATATTCTTGTGGAAGCTTGCCTATCAAGTTGAATATCAATTGAGTATCCTTCTTATCAATGCCACAATCTTTGAGTTGTGCCCTCAACTCATTTGCCTTAGTGACATAATCTTGCATAGTATCAAAGTTCTTGGGATCTAACATGGTGAGATCACTATCAATTTGATATCCCCTAATCTCATCAACTTGACCATACAAGTCTTGAAACATTTTCCAAGCATCCTTGATTAGAGTACACTTCTCAATATGAAAAATGAGATCCTTTGATACATACTTTCTTAAGGTACCAATTTCCATGATATTTTTAGTGAGCCAATCCAAGTGACGAACTGGATCAACCTTAGGATCAGTGGGAGCAATAATAGTTCCGTCAATGTAATGAGTGAGTCCTTTTTCCATAAGTTTACTCCATGCATCAATTTTTCAAGTAGCATAATTATGAGGAGTTAAGAGAGGAAACTTAGAAGAACCCATAGCAGCAAAAAAGGAAGGAACACAAGAGCACAAAATCACAAGAGACACCCCCCCAAATTTACTCAATCAAAGTACCCCCCAAAAAATGATGATTTTGGCACTTTATATGTAGTGCATGTACAATAAGCCACTTGCAAACAATTGCAAGTTGAAATTATGATATTTTTTTACAAATGCCCCAATAGGTTGAGAACTTCAAAGAAAAAGATCAGAAAGATAGATCTATGCAAAACAAATGCCAAATTGGCCAAATAAGACCATATGATGAAAGTACAATTTCTACCCACAATTGCTGCAAAATAATAGCATATTTTGAGAGTAGAAAAAAAATAATGCACTTTCAAAAAAAATGGCACCTAAAAAGGAGTTCGTATGAGCCCAAACAGAGACCTGGGAGTTGCAGAAACGGCGATTGGATAGGTACAGTTACCAAAAATTGAAAATTTTGAAACATCTATCCATAAAATCAGAAAATAATTCCACCACATGAAATTACATGAATTTCTAGTCCATTTCAAAAAAAATTGCACCAAAAAAGGAGCAAAAATGAGCAAGATATGGCCATTTGAAGTTGAACTGCAAAATCAAAAAGCTTAATGAGAGGGGCCTGCAAAATTTTTGAAAAATTGATGACATCAGTGGACTGCTGGATTAAATTTGGTGGCTGTATGATAGTTGCCCAAACTTCATGGCTAACTGGGCATTGACTTGGCGCTAACTGTGCAAGTGACTTGGTAGGTGATGTGGTAGCCAACTAGGCTGCTGACGTGGCAGGGTGATTTGGCAACCAACTAGACTGCTGATGTGAAGCTAACTATGCGCTACTGACTAGGCAAAAGGCACGGATCGTAAAAAATAATTTCCATAATTTCAAACTGGAAAATAATTTTCAATTTATAAAAAAAAAAAATCTGAAAATTCCATACCGTGCACCCAATTTTGGCATAAAATTTCCTCCACACCGAAAAATCAATTTTCGCCAAAATAGGCGTATTTATACTCAATTTTTATGGAAATGGCCTTCTGGATGCAATGGTGAGGTTGCAAACACTCTATGATGCCTCCAAAAAATGTAGTCCCTCAGATCTGAAAATAGAAGCCTTCTACGATGTCTCCAAAAACCAATTGATGAATCCCAAATGGCTCTAAAACCATGTGAGATTTTGCCAAGATCAAGAGCTCAATGAAAATTAAAATAGAGACAAAATATAGGATAAGAATAAACTATATTCTCATCAATAGATAAATGATCAATTGTTCCATTTTACATACAATGGAGATGAGTCTGCTTATATAGGCAAGGCTTATGGATATGTGAGCACACAAACATGACATGTGGCTCAATAAGAAACAAGGATAGGTAGGAAATAGGTGTGGGTAGGTAGGAGAAACAATATAATAATCCACATGAGGTGTATCAGCATTGAATGTGGAGTGTAACAGCAAGATCAACACCATAAAAGGTGGAAATTCTCCTACACACGCTATCCCAATGTGGCACAAACACCCAAGTGTCTCATACCCAAGCTACTATGAAATGCACATCCTAAGTAAACTTAAGTAAGTGTAATAATATCCAAGATGAATAATTATTTACACCAGATTACTAGTTCCAAAGGTCATCTAGTATCCCAAAGTAAGGTTCCCTAGTATCTCAACAAATATTTATTAAAAGAATTACTATCAATCACAAAATAAATGATCTACATGTATTAGAAATTAGTTTTACATCAAAGTAGCTATTAGGGAAGAAATGGCCATGAAAATACATCCAAATTATTCTTTTGAAGAGAGCATGTTTCTTTATTACAAATTTCAAATTTTAGTTCTCTTTTATTTATGATACTTAAAATGTATATAATATAAAGAGGGGAATATAAAAAGGGAGATAGAATGTGTTTGTGAGGAAGAGAGAAAGGAGGGGAAAGAGAGATAGAGGATGGCAGGATTGAATTTTTATCTCTTTTTTTCTAATCAACAATATATAGATGGAACATGTCAATAGAGATCTATTTCTTAACACATCTCCTACTTTGTGTCACTTTAGCTATCTCTTTATGTCATTTATCGCTCAATGTTGCTCACTTCCTCTCTTTCTGTCTTCCTCTCAATCTCTCTAGATCTCTTTATCTCCCTCTTCATCTATTTGTTTATGTCTCTATATCTTCTAAAGAATATATTATTGGTATTTATGAAACCAAATTCCGTAACAAAAATAACACATTAGAAAATACATGAATAAAGAATAAATACTCTTTTTATAACTTAAATATTTAATCTATTATAAATATACCAACCTTCATCTCTTTATTTCTTTGACTTCCTCTATCTCTTTGTTTATGTCTCTATTTCTTCAAAGAATATATTATTGATATCTATGAAACCAAATTCCATAACAAAAATAACAGATTGCAAAACGCATGAATAAAAGTAAAATATGTTTTATTAGCTTAAACTAATCTATTATAAATATACCAATTATCAGTGGTTGCAATATTGTCTTTGACATTTGTTTCTGGTGCGGCAAATATTCAAGAGGTGACGCAGTTTACCAATTTTGGAGGTGCAAGCACAGACTAGTGGCCATTGAAGATGCAATGTTCTAAATATGTAATACTATCTGGACTACGTAGATAAACTCCGGAACTGTACAAAGCTTACTATAATAATCATTCGAAAAATGTGTAAACTGTTAAAAAGCGATGAAACTTAAGTCAATTCGACTATTTATTTTTAAATATTTTTGACTTAAAATTTTACGTATTAACTTTGCGAAAAATAAATATTCTCCCTGCTTATAACAAGTTCGATATAAATATTCTGCCTGCGTATAACAAGTTTGATGCGAGAATATCTACCGATGGAAGGTAGTAAAAAACAATTTAACTTTTGTACATCTTTGTTGACTAGGTTCTTAAAGAAATAAAAAAAAAGGCTTAATAAAATAGATCAATCAAACATGAAAAATAGAATTCAAATTGGGGTGACAATGTTCTAATATTCATTATATTAGCATCAAAGCATTATTTTGTATAATTACTAATTTATTAAAAAATATTTATTCGTTTGTACCATTGACCACTCTTTAATTTTGGAAGTTATTTAAGCTCTTTAAACAAAATGAAATAACTTATTTTGCATTATAGTATTATTGGAAGCATGCCTAATTCTTATTCAATTTGTTACTTACAATATGATGAAGCCTTGGAGCCACTTGATGTATAAATGGACATGACCTATTGATTGATGTATGGAATGAATAACTAGGTACTAGGAGAATGGTTATAAGATTCAACACATGTTGATTAATATAGGGAAATTATAGAAAAAAAATTATCATCTTGTCCTCATTTCCTTTTCATCAGCTAGTGTGGGTAATTTTATTCTAGATGTGTACAATGGTGGGGCTTTTGTTGTGTTTGTTGTGGGGTTTAGATAGTTTTAGAGTGTTAGGATTTTCCCTATTGATGAAGCCTCTAGATTTGGGGCTATTTCTTTTGCAATAGTTGTGATTGCCTAGATAGTGATATTTATAGAGTTGGGTGTAGAAGGGATCAATCTTTCTTGTATTTGCAAGTGGAGCTTTTTTTATCTTGGTTCACTCCCCCTTCTCCTTACCCAACATGGGTTATTTTGCCTTGGCTATGGCCCTACTTAGAATGGCTATGTTTGATGCTACTTCTTTTTCTTTGGTAGTTATTGGTTTCCCCTCTCAACTATGTGAGTTGGTTTTCTCTAGCACTCATCGGGGGTGGGTTATTTTTGGTGTGTTCTTTCCCTAGTATTGCTTACTACTTGAAAGTTGGTTCTTTTTTTGGTGGGATAGATTTTTTTTTGTCCCTCGATGGTGTGAATGGTGTTATTGTAATTTATTTTGTTGTCTTTGTATCCTATTGTAGTGATTATGTTGAGTTTATCTCTTTTGGCCATGGTGCTTTAGTGTTCCACTTTGTTGGTTCGGGTTTTCTCCTTTTGGCTTTTGGCCTTGAGGTGGTTGTTTCTTCTAGGTTATTTTTTGTTGTTTGATTTTGGTTAGTGGTATACATGTGTGCATTTTATATGGATCTTATCCTAGATTCTCCTATTAAGGTGGATTGATTCAATGTCGTAGATCTATTAGGTCTGATCTTCTTAGGATGTTAGTTGTGTTGATTTTTCTTGCTTCTAGGATCTAGAGCTACTAAAAGGGGATTTTATCTATCCCCCTCTTAGATCCTACCCATGTTTCTCCTATTGAGGTGGAGAGAGTGTTAGTAGGCCATTTTGGTTTCCAATGTCTACCTTTTGGTTCTACTAACTTTCTTATAGAGGTGGAGTACTTTCTTATTGAGGTGGAGATGGGTTTAATATAGAAAATGCTTGGAGGTATTGTAAGGAGCCTATTGCTGATCTTTGTTAACTTATCACTCTTCTCATCCTATTGAGGTGGAGGTTACGATTGAGTCTCATATTTGCTCCTATTTTTTAGATTATTGTGGGGCTTGAGGAAGGCAAGGTTTTGATGTACCCATATTTTAGGAAAGTGGATATTAAATGTTTTAATCTTCATTATATATTTCTTCTTGTTTCTAGGGCTCACAATTGTTGTCTCCTTAAAATAGATGGTTTAATGGTTAATGTTGTGATGTTGTAAAGTTTGGGTTTCTCCAGTCTTTTTTATTTTTATTTTATAGTTGATTACATGTTGTTTGGTTGCTATTAGTCTATGTTGTTTCTTCTTGTTTCTTTCTATTAAGGGGTTCTAGATCCTAGAAAAATATGTTTGTAAGGAATTTTGGTGCCCAAAAGAAGCACCCTCAACATCATTATTAATTTCAATAGTAGTGATATTGTTAATACTGTTATTTCACATCATCTTAATCTTTGTAGTATTTTTTCCCACATTAATAAGTGAAGCCAAAGTAGCTTTTGATATAGTACCCACCTAACTTTCTAAGTAACATTAATATTATTCAAAATAATATTATCATACCCTCAGTTGCCTTTGGTCTCACCTCTTCTTACTTCTACCCCTAATACAACTTAACATCAACATATCAATTGGTGTGTATTGAAAAGATAATCATTTTTTCAACTTATTGAATCACGGATGTCAATGTGTTATATGAGATTTTTCACTTGGTCTTTATAGAAATCCCCAATGATTAAATCTAATGTATAGGCATGATAAAATAATCATTTTTTTAGTCAGGTTATAGGAATCTAGATGTTGTTGAGTTCAAATTATCTGAGTAAAAAGATAATCATTTTTCAACTTATTGAATCATGAAGATCAATGTTTATATGAGAAAGAGCTTGACACTAACTTTGACCGTAAGTACCATTTTTTATTGTAAGATACAAATATTTAACTATAATTTAGCTAGTGACTAATTTTTGAAAGATTTAAGCTGAACAATGAATTCAACCGCCTAACCTAACATTACCTATAGCATAGAATAATACTTCTTAATCAAATAAATTCTAAACATATTGAAATTATATTTTATACATAAACATACTTGATGGAAAAGACACATCTCTCTATACATGTAGTTAAGAATCTATGAATCCATCTATTTGATATATGAAAAAATATTAGTTTAAGCTTCCTAATTTTCTACATAGTATCGAAGCTTATCATACATCCAAATATGATGAAAAAAATCAGATTTTAAAGAAGTTGTAGACAAAATTATGAAGAAAAGGTAATTGACTACAACAAAGAATCTTACGATAATATTTCTCATAACCTAGGTCTGTTGCTATAGTTAGTGAATAGAAAAATGTAGGTGAAGAATTAGAGAGTCGAAGAGAAGAATTGGCAACTTTCCTTAGAGCTATAATTAGAAATCCTTTCAAGCAAATTTTACTTATTGTTCCACAAAACGCACCTTGCGTCTTGCTCAGATGTGAAAGCAGATAATTTTTATAGAGTAAATTAGTTGACACTACCAGACAATTTTTATGGAGTAAATTAGTGCATTTTGTCAAATTTAGTAAAATTTAAGTTCAGTCATTATTTCCAGATACATTCTTGCAGTAAAATCTAGTAGAATTCGCATCTGGCCTTTTGATTAAATGATAACTTTCATGTTTAAACTGTCTAAACTATAGTCTACGCTTGATATCAAATGTATGTCACCTTTATAATTGAAGGCTATATTTAAAATTTTAGAGGGATATTTATTGTTTAAGCGTTAGGTTTAATGGACTAAATTATTGAGCTTTCCTTTCTTGAGATTTCAATTACAAATCTTAAAACAGAATCTGCAAATTATTAATAAGAACTGTTTTATTCATTTGAGAGAAGTTTTTAACTTTTTTCAGATATTATATTTACATAAAAATTTGTATTGATCTTTTTAGATTGGTTTGGTGACCTTTTTATTTCTAACATATTAAAATAAAAATGATTTTATTGATCAATTTCATAAGTTCATATTGACTAGGTTGTTATTTTATTTTTATATATATATATATATATATATATATATATATATATATATATATATATATATATATATATAAGTTAATTAATATCTAGACCAATCAAATTTGAACAATAAAACTCAAGTTGAGGAGGTATGGTTTACTATTCTTTATATTGACAACAAAGTGTTACTTTATATAATTGTTAATATTTAAGAAATATTTATTCATTTGCATAATTGATGACTCTTTAATAGTAAAAAATTTGAGCCTTATTTCGTGTAGCATCGTAAATTGTACTTGCTTACAATTTTGTTCTCACCTAGATCTCACTTTGGCCTTTTGGCTTGTGATGCTTGATTACTATACTATTTTTTCTCACACCCCCTATCAAACTTACATTTTCATTATTTTCCCTATTAGCCCCTAACACCGAGTCCTAATTTTTCAAGACCAGCACATTGGTCACCCTGCTCCTCCTAATTAAGACCCATTTTTTGGGCCCTATAATGGTCATCTCAAATGAGTGGGAAATTGGATCTCGTGTCAGCCTACTCTAAAAAAGTAGTTTGTTTTTGGGTAGTCAAGTATAAAAGGAGGTTTACCTCTCTCATTTCAAACCTAGTGAATCTTCTATGATCTCAATTATACTTTGGCAAAATTCAATTCAAGTGAGTGAGAAATGAATCATTCATCAAGCATTGGAGAAAATGTGAAGGCAAATTCAAGCAGTAATGATGGCGTCCATGATCAATATTTTATGAAGACATTCTAAAAAAACCCTAAAACCTTTTTGTGAAGGTCAAACCAAACTTTATCAAGGTATACTTTATTATTTCAATAATTTCATTTCATATCGAGTCTTTCCCTGAAAAGGAAAGTTTTTTATTAAAATCTTTTATTACATTTATCATTTCAACTTCATGGCTAATTCCAAAACCAATGTTTAACTTAAGGCAAACCACTATTTATGATTTATTTCCTATATTTTTGTGTGTAGAGAACAAGTATAGGAGTTGTACTTAGGGAATTTTGATAGAGTCAATAGTGACTAAAGGGATTAGATTTCAACAATGGAAAATTTAGAGGACTAAGGTAGATCTATGATACCTGGTCCCAAAAAATCAAGCCAAACTTCAAGGAATGAGTTCTAAACATCTTCTTCTGCCCAAATCTCATTTTATGGCTCTATGGGATATCTATAGCAGTCTATTTGTCATGATTTTACTTCAATTATTCATTGTTTTTCCCTAATTTATAATTATTAATCAATTTCACCTAGTGAAGAAGAAAACCCTAATCCAAGTGAATCTAATCAGACTTTCAAGCCCCTTCTTAAGTGGATTGAAGCTAGATTTATTAGGTTCACTTCTCTTTCCACCACTGTTATGGTTAGTTTGGGTTTGATAAGTTGGTTTTATTATCTTAATTGAACCCAATTCTAAATTACAACATTACATTTTGGTGATTCCAACATATTTCATGCTTAATTCTAATTTCTTGTCTCGGAGCTGATTTTGAAATCGTTTTAAAATTAAAATTTTGACTCATAGTTTTTATTTTCAAATAAATTACATAAATTTAGAGGTTAAATCTATAAAAACCTTAATTTATTACTCTAAAATTAACTTGTGGCTTGCATAAATTTTCAAATGTATATTTAGATCTGTATTATAAAATGTTATATTATGATTTAAAAGCATAAATTGTTCAAATTCATAATTCACATTGTTCAATTTCTTGGTTAATCAATCATTTTTATAAAAAAAGAATTTCTTAATCAAAGTTTTTTATTTTAACACTCAAATTTTCCTCCAATGTGCATGAGTTTTATTACCGTTAGTCCTACATATTGTTGGAAAATAGTGTTGTACACCTTTAATAATAATGTTTCATTGTTGTATTATTTTATTATTTTGTAAGATGGACATAGAATTAAATTATAATATCATATTGTATTGTTGCACCTAGATGGATGTGCAACATGTAGAAATTCCCTTGGAATATTCTTGTAACCACTTGATGAGTTGTATTGACATATTGGTATTATTATATTGTATTTATTTGATATTGGGAAATGTAATTGTGATGAAGTACCCAATATTAAATGTGGGTCAAGGGTAGGTAGGAAATATAATATATTTTATTGTCACATGTTTTTGGGCATATAGTTTGATGTAATAACACTTGGTGGTTTTGTGGGAGCTTGTGTATATAAAAGAAACCACAAGGGTAGTTGTTTGGGTTAGTCACTTAGACAAGTTAGCATCTATGAAGGAGGAAGCATGGCATGGGATGTGTGGATTCATGCTTGGTCACATGGAGTGCTTATTGATGGCTTGTTATGGTTGGGTTTCAGAAGTTTTCCATAGTTATATTGTAATAGATGCATTGCTGATAATACATGGTGGATGATGCTTTTGGAGGCTATATTTTTTCCCTCATGAGGTTTTTCCTAGAGTATATCTTGTGTCACATTATCATAGGTATGTCTTCTACTCTTTACATGTGGTTTCTATATGTTGATTCAATTAAGATCTTAATTGGGTCACATGGAAATTGTCATAAAGTTTGTTGCAAGTTTCTTTTCAAGTGGTATCAGAGCTATATGGTTTTTAAATGGTGTTTATAACCCTACATGTTGAATCCATTGATTAATGTACAAATTAAAGACAAGACAAGATATGACGGATTGTTGCAAGCTGTGGGTATTTATGGCAGATTTGGTGTTATAAAAAATTGTTTCAAGATAGGTTTCTATTGGTTTGAATTTTGGGGTTGACATTTCAAATTTGGCCCCATGGGACAAAATAGACCCCATGGTTGTGATCAGGAAGGCCAGGAGAGAAATTTTTATATATAACTCGACCCTGTTCGGTGACGGAGGAATGAGTTTGAAATTTTTTTAGATAGTATAGTCATAAGGCCATATCGCCTACACAGTCATCAGAAAAAAAATTAAAATTTATCGTACAATTTAAAATCCCATTGGTTTTTTGAAAATCAAATTGAAAACAATTATTGAAAATAAAAAAATGTTGAAAAGCTAAAAACTAAAAAATAAAATAATAATTTTAACATAGGGTGGTGGGTGTCTGCAGACCCCACCATGGCCCACGACTCTACAAAAGAGTGACTGATAGTCGTGGTACCACTATCGATACCCACTGTCAAACTGTCAGGTGTCGACAGTGGCACTGACCACTATGCTTGCGGTGGGGCCCCCATTGGTGGGGAGTTCCCCTGCAGGGTAACCCCCTGTGGGTTTTAAATCCCACGCAAATAAAAACAAAAATAAAACAACAAAATTTTAAATAAAAAAAATCCCCACCATTTTCATTAAAAATTAAAAATTTTCTCTTTAAGTTATTTTTTTAAAAAACTTTATAATATTATTTAATATGCCATGTTATATTATATGTCATGGGAATTTTTGGGGTGGGCTCGACCAATAGGCCCCACCCAAAAATGGTGTTCTATTCAAATAATTTGAAAATTTATTTTTTGCATATTCGGGATTGTGGTGTCATAAAATTGCGACCCCTGCAATTTGCGACCATATTAAGGTCTTCACATTGGTGATTGAAATCCCCATGCCTGATCAAAGACCTAAAACTTGCTCCTTCCCAGAAGTTGCACTTTTTCTATCCTGTGCACTGCCTGAACCTGCTTCCTATCTTGAGACTAGGGCTGAACAGAGGCGTGGGGCATGGCTCACGTGTCCTCCTAGGATAGGGGCATGGTTTCATTTTCCCTTCCCTATGTCAGGGCCTCCTTTGTCCTATCTTTACATTGGACTTTGCATAAAGAGAAAAAACTTTCCCTATGTCGGCCTGTGATGAAGAATAAGTCAATTAACCCTAATTGGAAAATATATAAGTCGTATTTTCCTTCTCATTTTCATAAGTCCAAGGATGCATAAGTTGGATAAGTGAAGAGTGGGCATAAGTTCAAGCAATCAAGCATTGAAGAGCATTCAAGCATTCAAGTATTCCTTTCCAACATTAAGCATTCTCAAGTCTCCCTTCAAGGCTAGGTGTTGCATTCAAGTCAAGGAATCAACAATTGAAAAGGAGACCCCTTTCAATGTTCAATTCCATACAATCAAATCTACCTACATTCTATCCACAACCTCCCTTGAGGTGAATTACATTTCAGTCTTTCACTTACATTTACTTGCAAGTCCTTTCTTTCATCATTTGGTTAATTCTAAAACTGGGCTTTGACTTGAAGGAAAACCCCCAATCCCAACCCTTTTCCTCTCATTTCTATGTGTAGGTTACAGGTGCGTAGTTGTGTTTGTAGATTTGGACTCTATTTGCAGAGGCGGAAAAACCCTTTTCGTTTCGCAGATTTTTTGGAGGACCGTGTGCAGTTTCAACATGGTCCTAACAACTTTTCCTCAAATTCTCAGGGTGCCTTCATCTCAACATATTATAGCCAAATCCAAGTGTACATCTTCATTTCACGCTTCTATTTTAAGTTATAATCAGTTCTTTGCTACTTTTATACTTAGTCTCAAAACACATAATTCAACCATTTTTCATTCTAAAAGAGGGGTTAGCTTGTCATTTCACACTATTATCAGTTCATTTAGTATTCAATCGCTTCCCTAAGAGATCAGATCTAGGGAATTTTCCCCCTCTTTTAATGTAATGTGGATAAAGTGTTTGAAGGGAAATCCATAGTGAAACTTTCTACTTTCCTCTTGATCTCTCCATCATTCACTTTTCCCCACACCATATTTTGGTGAACCTGATGTCTTACATTCTTTATTTTGAAAATCATTGCATATTTTTCATTTATGTTTAATTTTTTTGCAAACTCAGTGGTTAATTCATTCAAAACCCTAGTTTTTAAAATTGAACTTGTGTTTTGTAAAAAAATGCTTGCTATTGTCTTAGATCTGAAAAATTGCTTTATTTGTCAAATTCAATTTCTTTGTTGTCCAAATCATTTTGCAAATGAAATTCACAAAATTAAGAGGTTAATTGTCAAAACCCTAATTTTCAAAAATCATCTTGAAATTGTGCAAAACTTTAATTTCCATTTAATTTTCATATTTGCCACCGTTTTAAGACTTATCTTTTGTCCTAAAAACTCAAATTTTTAATTTCCCTCCTTTTTCAAAATTCAAAATTTCAAAAATTAAGTGGTTAGGTCCTAAAACCCTAATTCTCAAATTTAATTGGATTTTGTGCAAATTCAATCATTTTTAGTTTTCTAAACATTTTTCCAAGGTGTCCCTATCCATTAGGTTTCACCCTTTTCAAAATTGCAATTCAATTCCTCTTTTTTTCTCAGAACCCTAATAGAGTCCTATTTCTGCATTCAAACCTTCATTTTGTCTATCTAGGGATCATAAAATCCACCAAATTTTTGGGGTTATCTTTAAAATGATCAAAACTTTCATCCCTGAAATTTTCGAAAAAAGTTGGTTGGACCGTGTGTAGTTTCAACACAGTCCCCTGATTTTTTCCCAAATTTCAGGAGACTGTTATGACCATATTTAATAGCTTAAATCTAGAAAATTGGCTGATTTTGTCAATTTTTTATCCCTGTAAAATACAAAAATTACCTTCAAATTTCAACATTTCAAATTTCAAGAATTTTTTTAAAATTGATTGGTTCATTATAATCTGCCTTGATTTTAAAAATTTTGATTTTGTCAATTTTAAAATTAAGTGGTATCCCATTGGCCCTAATTTTAAATTCCAATTTCATTTCATTTATCATAAAATTATTTTTGGAAATTGTGTCATTTTCTTCTTTCAATAAAGTTCAAATTGTTTAATCATTATTTTTCCCAAATTTTGTATTATTCAATTTTTGTGCACTTTGTTCCTATAATTAAAAAATTGAAATCCAAAATTTTAAATTTTCCCTCTCGTGCATGAGTTTTACCACCATATCCCTACCTATACTATCTTTGTTAGATGAATCATTAGAATTAAGTCATCCAAAGGTTTAATTACCAAGGAGATGGAGCATAATTTGGGTGACTTTTTTAATGAGTATAATGCTAATTCCTCCCATCCTAATCATGTCCCTATCCATCCACTTGATGAATCTAATGATGAAAATGAAGAAGCTTTGACTAGAGTTTCCATAGATCAAGTTTCAAAATTGGACAATCAATTTGATAACTTTCAACAATGGATGTCCCAAGAGTACCCTAATAGTGAACTTCTTCCATTAATTGTAAGCCTTAAACACATTATTCAAAATGATAAGAATGGAATTCATATATTGCATGGAATCTCTCATATTTTTTATTCTCATGTCATGCCTATAAAGAGTTGTCCTAAGAACTTAGGTTATTCACAACCTTCGAATCAAATCAGTCATTCTATTCCTTTGACTACTCCTATGACTAGTTTTCCTACTTTTACCTCAAACATCATGGCTACATCAACTCAAAATGTTATTCCTACAACTATTAGTCATGGGGGAAATCCCTCTTCTTCATTTAATCCTCCACCTTTACCTATGTCTTCCATAATTATTCCTATTATCTCTTAACCAATCAATCTGACACAAGTGGGAAATTCATTCAACAATTTTATTCCTCCTTTAAGTGTCCCATTTCCTACTCAATCATCACCTATGCCTACTTATCATAACGTACCACCACCTTATTCTCAATCAATTCCTTCCTTCAATAACATCACACCACCTTCTCAATCAACCATGTCTAACATCAATTCTTCTACCGAAGTGACCATTAACAATCTTGCTCAAACTGTGTCTTTCTTACAATAACAAATTGGTTCTGTGAGTCAGTCCAAGTTTAGTGTGCCCAAATTTGATGTTGTGAGCCTACTTTCTTTTGATATTGTTAAATTCATCCAACCTAAGCATGGTGAGGTCCCCCAATTGGATCTCTATAATAGAAAAGGTGATCCTCTTATGCATGTCAAAACTTTTCAAACCTTGTGTAATGATTTTGCTTATGATCAAAGTTTGCTTGCAAAACTGTTTACAAGAACACTAAGATATAAGGCTTTACAATGGTATTTCTCTTTTCCTTCTTATTCTATAAATTCTTTTCAATAATTATAAAATGCTTTCATTTAACAATTTCAAAACAACATTGGTCCTACAATCACTTTGACTGATTTTATGCATTGTAAACAAGGTGTTCAAGAAAAAGTGACTAATTTCATTGGTAGATATAAGCATTTGTGTTCTTAAATTTATTTTCCTATACCTGATAATGATATAAAAAAAAAAATTCATTTCTAATTTGCAAAAAGATATCAGGGAAAAGCTTCTTTTGTCTGAGTTTACTTCTTTTCTGTAGTTGTGCACAACACTCCACAATTATCAACTTGTTGTGAGTCAAATCGAACAATGTACTCCTATGGCTCTAAGTGATAAGGGGGAGACT
Organism: Cryptomeria japonica; assembly: GCF_030272615.1. Lineage (NCBI taxonomy): Eukaryota > Viridiplantae > Streptophyta > Pinopsida > Cupressales > Cupressaceae > Cryptomeria > Cryptomeria japonica. Next base: position 694,859,181 of record NC_081409.1, read on the forward strand.
ATTCAAAAACCGCTTGCAAAGTTCAAACTAACAAAAATATTCATCAAGTTTAATGATACAATCAACAAAAAAAATGTGAATGCTACAACAGGTGTGCCTGCTATTTCTAAATTCTTTAAATGAGAAACACAATTTACTCCTTTGAATGAATCTTTACATAGTATTATGTCTCAGTTGCTAGAAAGGAATGTTATCAAACTTCCTCCTATCAAACCAATTGACCTATCTAATCTTGCATCCCCTTGTTTAGAGAGAAATTTATTTTGTCAATTTCATCATCAGCCTAGTCATGATACTAAGAAATATTTTGCATTGAACAATAAGATTCAATATTTGATTGATAAAAATACTATATCTGTGGTAGGTGTGAATGATAAGGGAAAAAAATCAGTAGCTCCTCCTAATCAAAATATTAAGATTTAAACTTTTCATTTTCCTTATCATACCTCTAAGGTGATTAAGACTAAACATACATCTTTCTCTCCTTCTGATCTTGCTACCACAACTCCAAATTTAGTGAATATGGTAGATAAAGAAGAGACACCTAATGACCCTTGTATTACATTTGACCCTAGTGAGACCATTCAAGCACCTAATGGCCCTTTATACATAGTTGTGAGGGTTAAGGACATACCTTTCCGTGGTGGTCTTTTTGATCCCTCTTGCATGGTTAATGTCATCACTGAGGAGGATCTTTTCACTTTATGATTGCATAAACCGATCTATGATGACATTAATGTGGTTGTGAAGTTATCTAATGGATTCTCTTGTCCTACCATTGGTTCTATAACCCTTGTTGTTAAAGTTCACACTAAATCTATGGATGTCAACTTTGTTATCATTCATTCTTCGGAGCAATTATGTGTAAAGTTGGGCTACCCTTGGCTATCTTCAATGAAGGCTATCACTTCTCCAATTCATAAGGTTTGAAATTTATCCACAATGGATAAATCATAATTGTTAACCACGACTTATTTTGATCATCCAAAAGAAACCCAAGTGTTCCTATTGATCTATTTTGGCCTAAGAAATTTCAATCTCTTCCACAAAGGAGTGATGCTCTTTTTCAATATTATCAAAAATGGAAGAAAGATATGTTCTTATCCTTAAGTCAACCTAGATCCCCAACAATTGATATCCCCATCCTGCTTGAATATGAAATCCTTCCCCTAATGGATAGGACTAATCTTCCTCCTAAGGAAGATCCTCAATCTATTCCTATGGATGTGACTATGCCTTCTCCTAAGAAGAACAATAATATTTCTTCTAAGGTTAGACCTATACCACCTCCCCATGATGGACTCGGTCTCCTTCCTAAACCTAATATTTCTCCTTTACATGGCGCAGTTCCACCTCCTTTATCTTACAGAGAGAAGAGACCTGCCTCTCCTCTTGTCCAACCTAAAAGACCTCAACCTAAACTTTCAACTATCAAAGAGGAGATTGTTCCTCCTTTCATAAATATTCCTCCTCCTTCTTAGTCTTCCTCAGTCTTCCACTAAGACTCAATGAAATCATTGTGTGAGAGACAACTGATGAAGGCATCGTGATCGAGCTCGAGAAACTATTCCTCAAACTATTCAATCTCCCAAGACTCCAATAGTTGACATGATTCTATTTTCTCCTAAAAAAGACGTTGAACCTACATCTCCAAATCGTAAATTGTAAAAAACATGTGATGGTTTTACTCCTATTTATATTTGTGCTCCTCTATCTATAAATATAGATGAATAAATGAGTGAAGATGTTATTCATGATGGCAATACAACTCCTAATTCTTCTGATATTAAGTATAAATATGTTGATGTTGACAAGCATTTTTGAACTGAATTTTCAAATACCCTAATCCTAGCTCCTAGAATCAAACAAAGTGACTTAGCCCATGAGCATATTCATTGTTTGGATCTTGTGTTAGCTCCATCTATTGTGCTTGATGTCACTCCTCTAGCGTGTTTCTTGCCTTCCTAAAATAGTGATTAGCAAGATTAAGAGGCGAATGTCATGCTAGATTAGCAATATTAGCATTGTAGATCTTCTCCCTCTCTCCTCTCTTTCTCTTTGTAACTATTCTTCTATGTTTACCCCTATTCTTCTATTTTTTTCCTTAATGTCTACTTGAGAATAATGGAAGGCATTGAGATTTCCTTTGGTCTCTTTCATGTTGACTTGAAAGACACCTTCTATTCCCTTCCTTCTAAGGAAATGTCCTTTCTTTGGGGAATGACTGTTATTATATGCACATATACATATATGATATACATGAGTTATCATACAACATGTTGACCCTGAGGAAACCAAAACTACCTCTTGTTTTGTGTTCATTATCCTTGGCTTTATTCCTCGATTGGGAGCTAAATCCTTGCGATAACGTGCTCCCTTTCTTCCATCTCTCTTGCATGTATCCTACCTTAAATCCATCGCTCCTGATAAGGCATGCATAATCACTTTAATGTGGGGGCATACACTCCACTCATATTTTCTTTTTCGATACTTAAAGTTATTTAGTGAACTCGGCTTTACTCTATAATTTTGGTATCTTTTCATGCATCATAGTGAGGGGAACCTTGATACTTGCAGTCATGCTTTTCCCTTATTGATCTTCCCTTTTACTTTGTCAATCAATGTCATAAGATCCTTATTCCATTGGGTACTTGTTTCACCTTGTCTTGTTGATGTGGTAGAAGTCTTTCAATCTTGTTTCCTTATACTTTACCGACAGTATTGGCATATGCTTATACTCCAGCAAAAGTGGGGCCTAAATGTAGTGTCATAAAATTATGACCACTATAATTTGCAACCACATTAGGGTCTTCATGTTGGTGATTTGAATCTCCAAGCCTGATCGGAGACCGAAGACTTGCTCATCCCCAAAAACTGCACTTTTTCTGCCCTCTACACTACCTGAACCTACTTCCTATCCTGAGACAAGGATAGGCTATAATCGTGGCACGCTTTTCCCTGCCCTATTTTGGGGCTCCCTCTATCCTATCTTTGCATTGGACATTGCATAAAGTGGGAGATATTTCCCTATGTTGGAATGTGACAAAAAATCAGTCAATTAACCCTAATTGATGAATATATAAGTCGCATTTGTCCTCTCATTTGCAAAAGTTCAAGGAGGTATAAGTTGGATAAGTGAAGAGTGGGCATAAGTTCAAGCAATCAAGCATTCAAGAACATTGAAGCATTCCCTTCTAGCATTAAGCATTCTCAAGTCTCCCTTCAAGGCTAGGTGTTGCATTCAATTCAAGGATTCAACCATTGAAGAGGAGATGACTTTCGGCATTCAATTCCATACAAGCAAATCTACCTACATTATATCTACAACCTACCTCAAGGTGAATTACATTTTAGTCTTTCATTTACATTTACTTGCAAGAACTTTCTTTCATCATTTGGTTAATTCAAAAATTGAGGTTTGACCTAAAGGAAAACCCCCAATCCAACCTCTTTTCCTCTCTTTTCTATGTGTAGGTTGCAAGTGTGCAGCTATGTTTGCAGATTTGGACTCTGCTTGTAGAGGCAGAAAAACCCTTTTTATTTCGCAGGTTTTTCGGAGGACTGTTTGCACTTTCAGCACGGTCCTAACAACTTTTCCTCAAATTTGTAGGGTGGCTTCATCTCAACATATTATAGATAGATCCAGGTGCACAGCTTCATTTCATGCTTCTATTTCAAGTTATAATCAGTTCTTTGATAATTTAACACTTAGTCTCAAAACACATAATTGAACCATTTTCCATCCTAAAAGAGGGGTTATCTTGTCATTCCACACCATTATCAATTCATTTAGTATTCAATATCTTCCCTAAGAGATCGGATCTAGTTAATTTCCCCCCTTTTTAATTGTAATGTGGATAAAGTGTTTGAAGGGAAATCTGTCATGAAACTTTCATCTCTCCTCGGAGGGAAGAAAATCTTTCCTCTTGATCTCTCCATCATTCACTATTCCCCACACCATAGGGATAAATTTAGAAAATGATTTTATGGCATATTGGTGAATTTTTGGGGATATCATTGCTTGCGTATAGCCTAATTGGTTGTTTTTCTTCTATAGAGAATATCTTGGTCATATGATATCATTTTTTTGACTTCTTATAGTTTTCGGAAAGGTTACTCAGTGTAATTCATGGATGTAAGGTTAGTTTTCCCAGATTTTTCTACTCGAAAATGTTAGTTGGAAGTGATAGGTACCTTGATGATTTTGAGAGGTCATAACTTGAGCATATGGAGTTGGACTTTGGACTTTGAATAGTTGACGGAAAGCTCTTGGAGATAACTATACATTGGTTCATATTTGGAGCAGATTTGACATGATTTATTTGTTGATATTTTGATCTGATTTGTTTATGTGTTCTTTTGAGTTTGGTGATAGTATGAGTTTATGGCATGTTACATATTGGAGATTTTGATTTGATGTCATTATACACTTGATGTTTTACCTTCATTTATCACATGTTGACATGGTTATGAGTTTTTTTTTTAGTATGTATGTTACGTTTTTGGGTCTACAAGTTGTGCAATGTTGTAGGGGGTCTATACTTACAAGATTGCATTTATAGATTGCATATGGGTTGTCTATGCCCATAGACATTTCATTGTTGATACATATTCATATTTGTGGCGTGGTTTAGTCACATGGTTTTTTTATTTTGTTCTCATGGTGAGGAGGAGAGATGTTGTTACTAGGTATAGTCTTGATGGGGGACCTACATGGTTGACTATGTGATGCTGACAGGTTTGACTCATTGAGTTAGATGCTTGTTTCATGGATGTGATCATGATTTCATGGTTGTTCCTTATGTTTAGGGACTTTGGCATGACATGGTTGGATTTGAAGGTGCTTTGTTTGATGATTATTTGATTTGAATTCTTTATTGGTTATGGCAATATATCTTCTTGGTTGAAGATCATGGTTACTTTGACTTTTGGGAAATCATGATGTGCACTTTGAGTTCTTTGATTTTTAGATGGCATTGATTAATTCTCATGTTAGAGGATGGTTTTATCATATTGTCATGGATAGCTTGTATACACTTTTAGTGGGAGCTTTTCATAGTGTGATGTGGCAGTGTAGGATTTGATCCTGGTTATTTGTTGGTGGTTTTTGTATCTTCTTGAGATGGTGTTCATGGTTTACTTGATATTGGTTATATTTCAGTTGTATGTGTGTAGACTCTGATGATCTTCATTTAGGAGATGGTTATCATGATGCTATGGAGAGCTTTGTATCACGGTTTAGTGAGATCTTGTAGTAGTGATGTGTATTCACCATTAGATGGTGGATAATCATCTTAGTGTGTAGATGTTTGAAAAATGCCTTAGATCCTATTGCTACCAAACAGTCTTTCATATTTATAGGTACACTTGTAGGAGATGGTGATCTTCATGATATTTGAGGATTTTTTCATCTTGAGGGCTCAAGAAGTCCTTGGTTGAGGTGTAGTTAAAGCTTTCATTTGACATGTTATCCTTGTTTGATAGGATGGCTGATATTATTTCATGGTACACTCTTGATACTAGTTTTGAGTTCTGGCATGATATGGTTATTGGATATGTTCATACAGAGCAAGTTATCTCTTTGGTTGATATGGTTAGATCATGTTGTCATGTTTATGTTCTTGATTCCATAGTTAGAGATTTGACATTTATCTTGGTAGTTATCTTTGTATTGGGTACATGATAATTTGCTTGATTACTTCATAGTGGTGCTAGGTTGCATTTTGAGTTTGGAATGGATTGATTGGCTATAGGTACTCATGGATACTTGGAGACATAGGTGATGTTGATATTCTCTTGTGATTAGAGATATCTGTTGGAATGATTGATGGTTTCAGCAAGAGGTTTGAGAAGCATTCCCCTATTATAGACTTGAGAGGAGATTGCTCTTAGATGAATCATGAGACTTGGATTTCTTGGATGAGAATTCTCATTCCCCACTCTTGGTATACTTGATAGTTTACTACTTGAGAAGCATTTCAAATAGTTTCCTTTTAGGTGCATTATATTATGATTATCCTTCATTGATATGGATCTTGAGCTATGGAGATGTTTAGTTTTGAAGGTTTCATTTCAGAAATGTATGGAATTTTTTATCTCCTTGTGCATTTGATTTATTATTATGATGGTGAAAGTCATTGATATTATTTTGGGAGATGTTTTATTGGGTGTATTCACTGTTAGGTTCCGAAGGCAACTGAGAGGGGGGGGTGAATCAGTTGTCGAATAAATTCAAACCAAAACAACTTAACCAACTTATTGCTTAATATTGGTAAACCAGTCTTTTATACCAGTGGACAGTTTTAACAGATAATAATACTAGTAAAGATTAATGCATGAAACAAAAGTAAAAAGTCATCCACAATACTTAACACCAATATTTGTACGTGGAAACCCTATAAAGGGAAAAACCATAGTGGGAAACCTTACCCACAATCAGATGATACTATTGTAGATAGTAAGTGTATACAAATGGGGTCTGCACATGCAGAAAGGCCAAGTGCCTAGAGCTCACTACTCAAACACAAAATTGGAGTCACACTGACTACAACTAGATGGTTAAATCCAATAAGAATGTACTAGTCAAAATAGCATCTTCATATGCTAGATTCAGTACTGGTGTAGTTCTGATATGCTTTCACAAAAACCTTGCTTCACCTTCAAATGATTTTTGCGTGTATAGCTTTTCTTATTCTCACATTTACCCTCACACAATTCTTCTTCATATTCTACATCCGATCTTACAAATAAGATCTTACATTTATATGATAACCTAGGACCAATTTTAGAAGGTCAACTTCTAAAGGATATTACAATAAAATCAATTTACAAATAAATTAATGCTTGATGCAATAACCGATTCAACATGTCTGCTTAATGCATTTACAACAATAATAAATCATCTCCATAGCGTGTCATGCTGATCTGGAAAAGACAAAACCTGCCAGTGTATAACCTGGACCTATTTGCCAATAACAACAAATATGCAAATACGAATATACCAATAATCAAATCTCCAAGACAAGGTGTCCAAATGATGTCTTTGATATAACCAAGTGTTTTCCATGCCATTCCAAGTGCCAACGAAAATTATATCCTACCGGTGTACCAGATACTGGTGACTGTGCATGAGTCATTTGCTTGTTGGTGAATGTTGTTGATTCTCCAAAGTGATTCTCCAAAGTGCCAAAGTTGATAAGTGTTAGTAGGTGTTGACATCAATTGAAAAACGATACCAAAATGCCAACATTCACTAGGCTTGGGAATGGATATTAGTTTGATCTTCTTGGTTATAAGAGGCTTACATCCATGTTGATTACATATTATATATGTTTGTTTAGTCCAAGGGACTCGATGGTGTTTTGGTGTTGCTATTCTTTTCATGTGGGGTTTTATGGAGGAAATCATACTTGACATAGTTATAATTTAGAGGTGTGTGTAGAAGGACATGCTACAAATTTTGATTTGCAATGTTTCTCTCTTAGTTTTGGTTATCTTCTTGGATGTTCATAATCACATTAGATTGGTTGGAGGTTGTTTGGAGCTATGTGATGATTAGTTTGTATTCATGATATGGAATGTGGGAGATGACATGGAGGTTCCTTTATCTCTTTCTTTTTTTGGTGTGGATAACATGGGAAAATATTGGAGACATGGTGTGAGAGTGGTACTTGCAGGTTATTGGTTTGCATGATGTACATATTGATGTGGATATTCTTGATACTACATGGTTACACTTCTATGATATGTTGTTGGTGTATTCATTTATGACATTAACATTATGTATGAAATGGGAGTTCCTTGGTGTACATACATGGTAGGTATTGCACTTGGGGCTTATGGTTGCATATGTTGATGAGATGTCATTCACTTGGTTTGTATGTCTTGTAGGCATGTATAGTTGATGTGTTAGCACTTATTGTGGGTGTTATTTCAGCTATCTAAACAACTAGATTTGGATTAGTGTTTATGTGTGCATATCAGTTATGTAGGACTAATCATTTATTGTGACAGATTGTGTCGCTTTCTCTTTGGATGCCCTTTTCATGTCCAATGGTAGTGGCGTGATAGAGGATGGGAACATTCATGTATGAGATGGTGGTCACCTTATTTCTTGTTGTAGGTATCTTGATGGAGCACATGGAGCACTTGGATTCCATGATGGTATATGTGCATGCAGATATTAGTCTCTTATTCATGTGATATAATACGTCTTTTCCCTTATGTAATGTATATAACAAGACAAAGAATATTGGGAAAATGGTATTGTACACCTTGCATAATAATATTTCATTATTATATTATTTTATTATTTTTTGATGTGGACATATAATTATATTGCAATATCATATTGTATTATTGCACCTAGATGGGCGTGCAACATGTAGAGATTCCCTTGGAATATTCTTGTAACTACTTGATGAGTTGTATAGACACATTGGTATTATTATATTATATTTATTTAATATTTGGAAATGTAATTGCGATGAAGTACCCAATATTAAATGTGGGTCAAGGGTAGGTAGGAAATATTTCATATTTTATTGTCACATGGTTTGATGTAATACCACTTGGTGGTTATGTGGGACCTTATGTTTATAAAAGAAACCACAAGGGTAGTTGTTTGGGTTAGTTAGTTAGCCAGGTTAACATTTGTGAAGGAAGAAGCATGGCATGGGATGTGTGGATTCATGTTTGGTCACATGGAGTGCTTGTTGATGGCTTATTATGGTTGGGTTTCAGAAGCTTTTCATAGTTGTATTGTAATGGATGCATTGTTGATAATACATGGTGGATGATACTTTTGGAGGCTAGATTTTTATCCCTCATGAGAATTTTCCTAGGGTATATCTTGTGTCACATTTTCATGGGTATGTTGTCTATTCCTTGCACGTGAATTCTATGTGTTGGTTTAATTAAGATCTCAATTGGGTTATGTGGAAATTGTCATAAAGTTGGCTGCAAGTTTCCTTTCATAGACAATATTCCAGTGAGAATAATTTGTAGACTTAAGGCTTCCCAAGGTTTAAAGACTAAGGATATGTAGCCTTAGTTGGATAAATTGTTCAATGAGAATGTTAGTGTTTCCTCTAATCCAACAAATGACATCATTTATTCTCATTCTCCTCATACTTCTCATGGTGTAGATGAATCACTAACTAGAGTTACTATTGACCAATTAGAGTAGATCTCCAAAGAAATTGAAAATATTTAACAATGGATGAGTCAACAGTACTTGAAAAATGAGGCAATCTATTTTCTTTAATTATTAAAAAGAATGGTTGAAAGTGATAAAATTTGTGTTTATTTGTTGTATGGCCTTGATCATATTGGTGGCACTAAAATCATGCCCATGAAAAGTTGTGTTGAAGTCATTGGTTACTTTCAACCCACAATTTAAGATAGTCACTCAATTCTTTTGCCTACATCCTTGCCTAGTGTGCCTACATTTACATCTTCCTTCATGACTACATCCATGCAAAATGTTAATCCTACACATGTGGTAATCCTATTAATCGATAATCTTACATACATGATCCTTTTGTGAGTCCTCCATTTGTTTCACGACCATCTCCATACTAAAATACCATAATGTTTCACCTCTTTATTCTTAAGATCCACCTACATAAAATAATGTCACTCCTTGATCATAATCCAAACTTTTAATTTCAATCCATCTATCTAAGAAACCATCAATAACATAGCAGAAATTGCTATATCTATACAACATCAACTGGATTCCATTACTCAAACCAAGTTCAATGTTCCCACATTTGATGGAGTGAGCCCACTATCTGACAACATTGTCTGTGTATTTCCCCCTAAATAAATGGAAGTCTCTCAAATGGAATTATCTAGTGGAAAAGGTGACCCCTTGAGTCATGTGAAGACATTTCAAAGTTTGTGTAGTGATTTTTCTCATGACTAAAGACTTATGGGTAAGTTATTTACTAGAACCTTTAAAGATAGATCTTTTAAATGGTATTGTTCTTTGTCTCCTTATTGTATTACTTCATTTCAACAATTTTCTAATGTTTCCATTCAACAATTTCAAAATAATATTGGTCATAAAATTAGTTTGACTGATTTGATTCATTGTAAGGAGAAAAATAAAAAGTGTCTGATTTTATTGGTATATGGGCAAGTGCAAAAACTTGAATCCACTTAGAGTGGAAGTTTTGGACTTAGCCAAAAACAAAAAAAAATGTTGAAAGAAATCAAATCTCATTATGCTTTGGGGTCCCAAGCCAAAATTTGAAATGAGATCTCATTTCGTGCTGGGATCTTGAGCCTAAATGTAAGAAACTATTTCAAAAGTATAACAAGATAAATGAGATCTCATTTCTTAAAAAAAATATGATACATGGGATCTTGTTTCAAAAATAAAATAGAATCTTGTTTCAAAAATGAAATGAGATCATTTTTCATAAACATGATCTCATTTCAAACATAAAACGAGATCCCATTTCTTTTTTATTTATTTTTAATGTATATAAAGTGACTTAAATATACATGAAATATAACATTTAAGTATATATTTTTTTCCTTTATTATACTTTAAGTTATATTTCATGTATATATTGATAAGACGTTTGAGAGTGGTTTCAAATATCTGGAGTTATAATACAAATTCTATATTTTAGAAGATTTTATAAATTTTCAGTCAATCACATTTCAATAATCAATAGGCTCTTGTCAATATTTTGTTGTTTTCTTTATCTCGCTCTATTTATCTTCTTTGATCTCTAGATACATCTCTCCCCATATCACTCTTCATCTATTGCCTCTCTACTTCTCTATACCACTCTCTCCTATCTCTCTCCCAAAAATGTAGACCTATCTCTCTATTTCTCACTCTCACATCCTTAACTCTCTACTCTATATCTCCTCTCTCTTTATACACCTCCAATAACTCCTTATCTACCTCTATTTCTCACCTCCCTATCAACTTATCTTTCTCTACATACATCTCTCTTTCACTTGAGATCTTTCTTTCTCCATCTCTACCTTCCCTTGCTTCTCACTCTCATTTTATCTCCCCTCTATCCACTCTCTACCTCTCTATCTCACTTTCTCCTTTCTCTCCAAAAATATAAACATAACTTTCTACCACTCTCTAGCATCCTTAACTCTCTATTCTCTATCTCCTCTCTCTCTACACACCTCCCCTTACTCCTTTTCTACCTATGTCTTTTACATATACCTCTTTATCTCTCTCTTCCTATCAACTCTAGATTTTTTTCTCTCTTTATTTCTCTCTCACCAAACCTCCCTTCTTCATTCTCTACTTTTATCTCCCCTCTATCCCCCCTCTACCTATCTACCACTCTCTCCTGTCTCTCCCAAAATCTAGACCTATCTCTCTACCTTTCTATCTCACATCCTTAACTCTCTACTCTCTCTCTCTCTATATACCTCCCCTCACTCCATACCTACATATATATATATATATATAGATATACATCTCTATCTTTCTTTGCATATATTTCTCTCTCTACCCACTTATCTTTCTCTACATCTTTCTATCCAACCCTCCCTCCTCTCTCTACTTTTATCTGCCTTATATTGCCTCTCTATCTCACTCTATTCTGCCTCTCCTATATTCTATACCTACTTCTCTATGCAAATCCTCTCACTCCCTACCTACCTATATTTATCTACATATATCTCTCTATCTCTCTACATACCTTCTCTCAGTTCCTGCCAACATATCTTTTTCTACACAAAATCTCTCTTCTATCCTCTCCTTCTTTCTTAATCTCACTCTCTCTATCTCTACCCATCATTCCTTTCCTCTCTAATTTTATCTCCCCTCTCTCCAATCCCTACCATGGTTTATCACACTCTCCTCTCTCTCCCAAAACTAGATCTATCTCTCTACCTATCTCTCACACATCCTTAACTCTCTACTCTTTGTCTCTTCTCTATACACCTCCCCTCACTCCCTACCTACTTGTATTTCTTCACATATACCTTCTATCTCTCCCTATATATAGCTCTTTACATAACCTCTATCTCCTCTCTACCTCTTTATCTCAGACTCTTCTCTCTCTCCTAAAATCTAGATTTCTCTCTCTACCTCTCTCTCACATCCTTAGTTATCTACTATTTGTCTCCTCTATTTCTACACACCTCCCCTCATTCACATACTACCTCTTTTTCTCTACATACACTACTCCATCTCTCTTAGATTTATTTCTCTCCATCCCTACCAACTTATTGTTCTCTACATATATTTGTCTTCCCCTCCTCTATCTCTCCATCTCTACCATACAATCCCTCCCTCCTTTCCTCACTCCCTCTCTACCTATCCATATCTCTCTACTTCTTTATATCTCTCGTCTCTCTCTTTCTATCCATGTATCTCCCTAATCACTCTCTTTATCTCTCCTTTTGACTCTATCTACCTACTTCTCCCTCCTTCTCTCTTTACTTTTATCTCCCCTCTATTCCCTCTCCATCTCTTCATCTCACTTTCTCTCCTAAAATATAGACCTATCTCTCTACCTCACTCTCACATACATAACTCTCTACTATTTTTCTCCTCTCTCTCTACACATCTCCCTTCACTCACTACCTACCTCTATTTCTCTACATATACCTCTCTCTCTCTCTCTCTCTCTCTCTCTCTCTCTACACACCTTTCTCTCATTTCCTACCAACTTATCTTTCTCTACATACATCTCTCTTTCTACCTCCAACCCCTCCTCTCCTTCTAACTCTCCACCCCTCCCACTCTCCCCCTCTCTACCTATCCATCTCTCTCTAATTATGTATATCTCCTCTCTCCCTCTCATTTTATCTATCTATGTTCCCAATCATTGTTTATCTCGCATCTCACTTAATCTACCTACCTCTTCCTCGCCCCCTCTAATTTAATAAAGAGATTATGAGTGGGGAGATAGAATAAAGTAGAAAAGGATGGATAGGTAAAGAGTGGGAGAAGGGGAATGAAGGAGGGATCAAGATGTAGAGATGGAGAGACAGAGAGAGGAAAGGGGGAAAGAAGTGGAAAGAAGAGGGTGGGAGAAAGAGATAGAGGGAGGTATATGTAGAGAAATACAGGTATGGAGGGAATGAGGGAAGAGGTGTACACACACACACATAGATAGAGAGTTAAGGATGTTAGAGAGAGGTAGAGAGATATGTATAGAGATCGATGGAGGTAAAGAGAGTGATCTAGAGAGGTTTGAAAATTTATAAGATCCTATAAAATCTAGTATCCACATTATAATTCCTAGAGAACTGAAACCTCTCTCAAATATGTTGTCAATATATAATGTATGAAATATAAATTATAGTATAAGAAAGGAAAAATACTAAAATATTATTTTTTATGTATATACAAGTCATTTGAAATATTAAACAAATAAAATTATTTTTCATGTATATATTCATTTTCCATATAAAAAGTAAACAATATAAAAAGAAAATGGATTCCCTTTACGAGATAGGATCCTGTTTTTCATTAAATCGGATCCCATTTCAACAAACAATAATTTTGGTGCTAAATTTTTCTTTGGATTTCATTTTGTAAAAAGGCCTGGGGTGGTAACCCTTAGCCTTTTATTTGGTTTGACTTGCAACTTGAAGGTCATATCAGAGCCCATACAAAATAATAACTTTGGACATAAATATGAACACCATTTTTTAAAAATATTTTGAAATAATGAAACCCCATTATATAAGAGACTGTCCAGATTCCAAATATATAATTTTAAAAAAATAGATGAATTTTAATATTTTAAAAATAATTTGTTATGAAAGATGTCCATAAACTTGAAATTAGTATTTCTTAATTTTTTAATAACTTTTTTGTTTTTGTTTCTTACTTTTAAAAATATATAGCATCAAACTAGAGACAATTCTATACAATTTCAAAAATAAGAAAAAAAAAAAAAAGTTTAGGTCAAGTTATACTTGTCATACATGGGGGTTTTTGAAAATAGCAATTCTGCCCAATAAAAAATTAACAAAAATAAAATATTTAGAAAAAAATTACAAAAATATATCCCCATCAAAGGTGAGTGAGTTACAAATATTCTCCCAAATAGATTTAGAAAAATACTTTCATAATTTATCTTGCCATACATGGGCATGGTATGGTCCTAAAAAAATGACTTTCAAGCTATAGGTTTTATAAATGCTTATAGAAACTTAATTTCTATCATCTGGGTATTAAAATAAATTATATATTTGGAAATTAGACTTCAAGAACTATATTTTATATTCTAAATTATTTCAATGTTCATTCTTTAAGTTCTTTAAATTTTCATGTCAATTGGGGTGAATTCTAAAAAAAAGGGAAAACACTTCCACTTTTTGCCTAAAAAGTGGACTTACCTTCTTGGAAACACCCAAATATAAATATTTGCATTCTCAAATTGCTTATAAAGTACCTAATCATGATTTTGAAACAATTTTTAATACTAATTTACATAGAGACATTAGAGATAAGCTTCTATTTTCTAAGTTCACTTATTTTATACAATTGTGTGTAGTGCTTTATAATTATCAGCTTCAAGTGATTCAATTTGAATCATCCTCTTCAATTACTATGGTTTATAAGAATTAGGGTGCTCAATAATAATTTGTGAAATTTTAAACACAACAAAGGTTAAATCAAGATAAATGACAATAGTAACACTCAAATAGCATCCATGACATCAGGTGTGGCCACTTTATCCAAATAATTTAGAAAGTACTTAACTCCTCTTTCTCAGTATTTTCATAGTATAGTGTAAAGGTTGATAAATTATAATGTTTTGCAACTTCCTCCAATCAAGCCAATTGACACTTCTAAACCATTTCCACCCTACCATGATCACAAAGCCATTTGTTAGTACCACCATCAACCTGACCATGATGTACTAAGAAATGTTATGCATTGAGGAATAAAATTAAGGACTTAATCAATAATAGTACTATATCCATAGCTTGTGTGAAAGTTCATAGCACCACCCATGTCCACTAGGAACATTTTATTTAATGTAATCTTGCATCTATCCTAACAGGTATTTCAATGCCAAATTTAGAATTATTTTCTAGAAGAGGAAGCTCCTTTTTCTGTTTCTTAGAATTTTGGTAAAGCAGTGGCATCCTCAGTGAATATAAGTGAAAATTTCTCTACCTCTGAGCTCCTCTTTGAATTAGTATATTTATTATTTATTAGTGTGATCCCCTAGCAATCCTCCATATTGTTCAAAACATCTCATAGCTACTATTGGAACCTCTTCCACAACAATTTCCTACATAGAGCCATTACCATTTCCTTCATTTCTTCATAATTTATCAAGAAACCATAAAACATAGAAAAATATCAAAATTCACTCTATACCTATGATCCAGCTTAAGGGATTCATTCCCCATCATGATATTAACCTCATGGAGAATGAAACCATGACCCAATTTTATGATGCATATCAACCTTTTCTCCATCCATCACCTCTCTTACAAAAAACATATGATTCTATGGGTCAATGAGCTTGATTAGTGTGTCCATCTTCTCTCCATTCTATTCTCCATATTATGTAGTAATGGACACCTAGACATACTATAATGAGTGAAAAATTAGGGTTTCACCAATTAATATAGTAAAACCATTCATTTTTTCTCAGTTAGCATCACATCATGGAAATATGTCATTTGACAGATATACCCTTGAAACATCTAGATTCTGATTAGATTCCAGGTGTTTTAAATGTGCCTCTTCTTTCCATCTAAATTGAATTGATTTAATTAAAGATGCTAAAATTAGGGAAAATGTGTAGATATTGAAGCAATAATGCATAAATAGTGAGCTAAAATTACCACATGAAGCCACAAACTTGGATCTAAGAAATAGAAGAAATTTTGGATCTATTCCTAGTCTAATCTCGACCTAAATTATCAAGACCTTGGTGGTGGTTTCTTTGTTCCTCCAAACAATTCACTTTCCAAAAGGGAACCTATTTGTCTCTATGAATTATGTACCTATTTCTAAAAACAATATAAAGGGGAAATGCTTGGGAATAGGGGTTTTCCTTAGGTCAAAACCTAATTTTGGAATCAACCATGAAATAGAATTGAAATGTCAAAAATGTCTAAAACACTAATTATATAACTTTTAATGAAGCTTTTTGTGTCTTCATGAGGAATTAGGGTTTCATGTAGATAGAATTTATAAAGAATAGAACATGAATGCCATCTCTAATTCTTGAATCATGACTTCACTATTTCTCCAATACTTGAAATAAGATTGATTGCTTGCTCACTTAAATTTTTCAACATGAACTAAAACAGGATCTAGGATCCTTTTCAAATCATATTAGAATTGTGAGCCTCCACAATGGGCCTTTTTTTAGAGGACCATGACATTGGGAGTCACAGTCCTAGACATCACAGTCCTATGATCTTAGGGAGAGAAATGTAGATTATGGAAATTTGGGTGAAATGCATGGTGTCAGTAGAATTAGGGCTTCAAATAGGCCTCATAGTACAAATGCCAATGTGAGGGCCCAAATGGGGATAAAATTGTAAGATATTACAATTGAGGATGCTATATTTATCCCACAATTTATTAGGAGTGTGAGACTTTTTTGTTGATTGTTTAAAATAGGGACTTTTTCATTGTAATGGCATAATGGTTGGAGTTTTCAGAGAAGAATAATGAAGAACATTTGATCTAGACTTTTGTTTATTTTTTTGATTATTCTTTGTTATATTGATTATGTTTTAACTGTCTACATCAAGAGGCCTCCAAAAGAGCGATCAAAGTGTAGAGGCCCTAAATATTGGATCTACTATTGGTTTCACATTTGGAAATAATTATATTGTAGGATGATCTCTAAAAAATATATTATATAATAGAGCACAAATGGGCTTAAAATTATGTATAAGGGAAGCCACACTAAATTAAGTGCAAAATTAGAGTATGAAATTATTTAGGGTAAAAAAATAATGATAGTATTTTTGGAACTCATTAATATTTTTGTCTTCAAGCTAGTGGCCCTTGTATTTTTGAATTGCAATCCACTCTTAGATGGATAAGAAATTGATGTCACTAGGGTCACTTGTGCAAATTTATGTGCCATCTATATCTTTGACAATGATGAATTTTCCATTTGTTCAATACTTGATTATCATTTAATTATAATTATTAGCAACACTAATGTAAATTGTTGTCTTCTTGATCCTTCTCATCATCTAGATTTTAGAGGAGATTATTCATTCATTATTCTATTGTACTCTTTTTCAAATAGTTTTCTATGTGTTATTCCTTGTATCCTCATTAGGCCATTTTTTGTTGAGAACTATCCTTTTCACTTTTACACATAATTTTATTTCAACCCAATTTTCACCAAGGGTGGGGCATGTTGGTGCAATCTATATTTATAGAGGCACACTATTTTTAGCTTAATCTTACCTATGGCTTCTTGGAGATATTTTTAGTTTCTAGTTATAGATTAGGTCTTTCAATTCTCTTTTCTACAAAAGAAATATCTTTTTTCCTTTTATTCATTCATTCTATACTCTTTTCTCTTAAGAATTACATTAAATCTTCGTTAGTACTCTTATTTGATCACAATTTTTTTGTTTGATGTTTGATCTTATAAATGTGTTTTTTTTGTAAACTTTGAAAAACCTTTATAGTCTCATACCAATTGTATATGTCTTAAGGTTGCTTGACATCCATATTGATATATGTTAAAATTTAAATTTAGAAGAATCAACTTTTTAAAAATTTATATTATAAATATTAATATTAAATTACTATACATATAGATTTGATAAAAACTAAATAATTATATTAATATTAATGTTACAGATTATAACATCAATCCATAACGTTTCTACAAAAGAGAGGTTAAGATTCAAGCTAGGAGGAAAATAGAAATAACTATTCCTAGATTTAACAAAATAATCTACAACATGTCCACATGGTATTAGTTTGAAAGACAAATGAGTGAGTCAATAAACAAATTAAATCACCAAAAAATAATATTGATAAATTAATAATGAAATTATATTAATTAAATTAATATAATTATTTAGTTTTTATTGTAAAAACATAAATATTCACACATTACTAGGATAATGAACATATTTGACTTATACACTCTACCAAAATTGTTTTTAAACTTGTCCAATGAATGCACCATTTCATATGTGGCCAGCTATAGTTAATTCTTTAGTTGAAACAAATTTTGGAATTGGTTGTAAAATTTGATATTTGATCTTGTACGCCACAAAAATCATAAGTACTGATCTAAAATATTTCATTATCCCCATTTAGTGTTTAAATTCTAGCTGTACGCATCAATAAAATAATACAAATAGTGAATATAAATAAATAAAATGTTTAAAAAATTTAGAGTTTAAGGGAATCCTAATAAAGAAAAGGATTTACTTATTTATCTCTTTTAATTGAAATAGGGGTTGTTTATTGCATGGATGGAGCATTGTGCTTAATTGGACTGAGTTTATGGTGGATGCTGAGTTGCTGAATATTTTCTTTTAACAATTTAATTCAAAAGCAGTAAGCTTACCAATGATGGAGTCAATGGTTACCTTGGTTTTGTCAATTGACTTTAGCTCCTGATGGCTACAACTCGGATAGCATACACTGGTAGCAGGGTTATCAACACCTTACTAACTACTATGGCATCATCCATTTTACCACCATCTCTTTTATCATTTGACCATATTTTTGGATATTCTCACCTTCAGCGATCTGCATGTCATCAAAATTCCCTCTTAGACTTTCTTCCTTGGCAATCTTCACATGTTCATCACCACTGTAAATCTCTTCAAGTTTCTTCCATACCTCATGTGTAGTCTCGAGACCATGAACATCAACATATTTTACATTAGACAAAGAACTGATAATAGCCTCTAGTGCTTGGTTGTTTTCTTATTTCTCTTTCTTCTCATCATCAGTCATAATACCACTAGGTGCAATGTATTGAGTATTAACATGTTCTCGGTATTGATTTCCAAGACTCTTGATATAAATTTTCCTTCTGTCACTCAATATCTTGTAGTTTTCTCTTTTAAACTTTGGACCTTCCTTGTTCACCATGTTCAACAAGATCTTTACCTCAAGTTGTTAGGCTTAGACATCAGAGGACCTGAGAAGCGCTCTAATACCAATTGATGGTATGATGAAAGAATAAGGATCTGGTCAACTACTGAGAGGGAGGGGTAAATCAATAGATAGAAAAACTGAATAACTTTCATCTTACTTAGAAATAGTCTCTCAATTAAACTTTGAAACTAACAAGTTAAACCACTAAACTTAAAAAAATGCAATATATCTGTCAGAATAAAATTGTCAAGATAAACTAGTTGAGTATTTCAATAGTTAACAGTAAACAACTTGAAAATTCTCAATCATCCAAATAGTTTTACTTGCATACATAAAATCTTATTTTAGATTGATACCAGTTGACATAAATTATAAAAGTGATTCAAGTAGTTAAACAATTCAATCATAGAAACATAACCACAAAAACATTCACCACTTGACACAATATTTTAACATGGAAACCCAAATGGGAAAAACCATGGTGAGATGAGACTCACAAGATAACTATCTGAACTCTTCTGAAGTTTGCATTGTTAGGAGCCAAGCCTATTAAAGCTTTTACAAAAAGTTATGTTAAGAAGAGATCCTGTTAGGGACCACCCAGTTAAGGGATTGACTATAATGACTTATTAGATGCAATACCTCGTGAGGAGTAACCTTTGTAAAGGATTTAGAATCCAAACTAATGGATCACCTAGTTAGAGGATTTGAATAACACAAATCTTGTTAGAGCTTACCCAGTTAGGGGATTTTATTGTTGTAATTGTTATAAAACAATGATGGTTTATTGATCTATTTAAATAGCACTTCACTCGGTTGTTCAGGTCCTTTTCATGCTCTTATCTTATTTTACTCAAACTATAGATACATCATCTAGTTTGGCAACCTCACACTCAATTCAACTTTGCCAACACGCCTCAACAAAAACAACTCATCAACCTTATAAATAAATCAATTAGGTTGGTTACACCAAAAAAACCTAATTCTCTCATAGAGATTACAAACAAGTCGGTTTAGGTATGACCATTGGATTAAAAAATAAACTGTGCACATCATTTAAGAAAGCCTTGACCACTCCTGATCACTGCTTCATCGAACTCAATAACTCATCACGCGCTTTGCATTACATGAAATATACTTTCTCATTTCCAAGATAAAAATAATTAACTCAATGTACCCAACTCTCTCCTTCATACAATATGCATACATTTCATAATCATTACCACTCATCATCAGATCATAAACCTATATAACCAATTCACTAGTCTTAATTGATTAGTGTTTATCAAAACAACAAGGAGGGTTTACCGGTTGAATTCTCCAATTCTTAGCAATACCAGTTCACTCCACAAACTTACCAACCAATTACAGTTCCTTTCACTTAGCTCTTTCTACCGGTTACAAAATGACATTATATCAATATCATTATTACCGGTTAATTGACATCAATAAAAACATAACAAATCATTAATGCAATTTTCATGCTAATGCCAACATACATGTTCTTCTATTAGACAAGGGAAGTTGATACTTACTGAAAAGATCACCCCATAAAATGAGAGCACCATTTATAATAATATCTTTAAAATGACATATACCTTTGTTGGCCCATTTCTTGGCCACACACCCTTTAGTGAGTACAAGGGGTTTTCCATTGTGGGTTAAGATCCACCAAATTAATCTTTACCCACAAACTTGGTTATCCTGGCTAATCCAATTATTATCAATATTAATCCTAATGCTCTCCCAACCCTTCCAAATAGATTTTAAGACAATAGAGCCTACAGTAGAGATTGAGAAATTACCAGGTATAAGGTCACTAATAGGAAGGAATCTCCAGGATTTAGCCTTCTTGGGAACACACAGTCTGATGTTGTTCCAAATGAGAACTTTCCAAGGTTCGTTGCCTTCCAGTACATGGAAGATCCATTTAGTAGCAAGTGAAATCCCTTGCACTTTACGATCCTTAAGTCCCAGCCCTCCAATAGCCTTATCCATACAACACCACTCCCATTTGACTGAGTGTGCTTTTTTGTGTCCTCTACCACCCGACCATAACAATTCCCTGATAATCTTCTACAACTTATTGATTTGATAATTACTAAACATCCACACACAGTCATGGTAGATACTATAACATGACAAAATATTTTTACAAACTTGTACTCTCCCAGCAAGTGAGAGGTAGTGTTTATTCTAATTTGTAAGCTTGGCTTCAATCTTGCCCTTAATCCACAATGACATATCTTGAAGACAAGGAAAGATTGTGAAAAGAATGCCTAGGTATTTGACAATTGTGTTAGGCCCTCCCTATTGAAAACCATAGGTGGAAAGCTAGTTTGGTGGTCACTCAAACCAACTAACAAAAGCATATTTGTCTTGGGAAATTCTTGACCCCCTGAAGCATCACTAAACAAGGTGAGCTTGGTAGATAAAGAACTCATATTTTCATTTGATAGCTCAAGGAATATTGCAGTGTCATCCACAAAATTGAATGTTAAGAAATTCAGACTTATCTAGAAGGGAGATCCCTCTAACTTTAGGGGAGAGAGAGTTATCCCTAAGAAGGTAATACAGAGCATCTGAGGCTATCACAAAGAGGGTAGGGGAAAGAGGGCACCCTTTCCTAATGGACATAGTAGGCTTGAAGGGCTAAGAGATAGAACCAATAACTTCAATCCAGGCATGTGCATCCTTAAGGAGAACCTAGACATATTGCCAAAAAACATTAGGGAAACCAAAATATTTAATCATCATGGAAATAAAATTCCATTCAATCATGTCGTACACCTTCTCAAAGTATAGTAGAAACATGGCCACATTTTGATCTGAAAGTTTAGCCTACTCCATACCCTCCTAGCTGGTAATGAGGTTCTTCAAGATGTATCTCCCTTTAAAAAAATTGGTCTGTCTAGCAATAATAAACCTAGGTAGGATATTTTCCAGTCTAATAGCAAGTATCTTCATAAGAATATTATAAGATACATTAAGGAGTGTAATAGGACACCAATTATCGATAAGATCTTTGTCCCATTCTTTAGCGATAAGTTTGATAAGGCCTCTATTAATGTCAGCACCTAGTGACCTAGTCAAAGTAGCTTCCCTGTACACCTCAAGCAAGTCATTTGCAATCTAACTAATGTTAGCCTTTTAAAATTCAATGGTAAGACCATCTGGCCCAAAGGACTTATCATTATACAGATATTTGATGGCTCTTTTGATTTCCTCAACCAAAAATGGTCTACTAAGAGTCTGGCCTTCTTCAAGTGACAAAATCTTGGGGACAAGAGACTGACACTTGTCTCTAGCAAGCTTGTATGAAGGAGAATCTTCTGAGGAGAAAATCATCTTGTAGAAACTAAGGAATTCTGCTGTGATATCTTCTTCTTCAGAAACTTCCCTGTCATCCACCCAAAGCTTGTCTATCTTCTCTCTGATCTTCTTCGGCTTCAATAGGTTGAAGAAGAACTTAGACCCTTTATCTCCTTGAGACAACCATTGCATTCTAGTCCAAGTCCTAGGTCCAATGGCTCTTACAATCTGCATTCTTCTCAGCTTATCTCTAGCCACCGCCACCAAGTGAGTAAGATGTGAATTGTTGGGATCATTTTGAATGTCCTCCTCTTCCTTATGCAGATTAAAAGAGAGAATAATCTCCATATGTCTAGTATCCTTGGCCTTCTTCTTGCCAATGGTACTAAGAAACTTCTTCCAACTAGACACTGAGGTGTTCCACCTAGAAATATTAGAAATAGCTTGAGAATTCTAGTTATTGAACAATCTCACAATATGGATAGTAGACAAAACATATTGATCTTGTAGTAGTTTATTATTAAGAATAAATTTGCCATCGTCTTTGCTGCCAACCTTGATAGCTCATCTGAAGACAATATTGGCAAAAAAGGGGAGGTGGTCAAATAGGTAAGATAGCCTCACAACCACCAGGAACCCATGGTGATCTGAGATAAAGAAGAAGGCATCGTTATTGGTGTAGAATCTATCCAATCTAGAGAAAATCCTACTCCCACCTTTTTGGTAATTGCACAAGGTAAACTAGATTCCTTTGTAACATTGTTTTAAGTCATCCAAAAGATCAAAACTTCTATTGATACCTTTCAGTCTTTCCCAATGTAGCTTCTCTTCCCATCTCCATTCAACATTGGCTCCCCCTAGCTTATCATCCTTATGTTGAACCATGTTAAAATCTCCCCCCAAGATCAACAAGATATCTAGTAGGGATGCGAGCCATTGAAAGAGGTCAAATCTATCCCTATAGTCATTAGGAGCATAAATAGTGCAAAGCCCAAAGGTGGAATCACTATCCATAAAGGTGACCCATATAGCCCTATTGCTGGGGGAGATCTATGAGGAAAGGATAGAATGACTCCTCTTGGGGTTCATAAGAATAGCAGCCCCCTCTTTGCCTTTCTCATGGTTAGTGGAATATCTAAGAGCATCTCTCGACACAAAATTAAGATTGATCTCCAATGAGAAATTAGTGGCTTTAAGTTCTTGCAACAAGGAAAAGTCCAAATACTTGAATTGTTTAAACATCGTTCTCACTACAGATTTCCTATCGAGGGACTCCAACACTTGGATATTCCAAGATAAGCACTTCATGGTAACAAATCAATTAGTTATCATTTTTGTTAGCTTTAAGGCTGCTAAAACACTTGGGGAAGGTGGAATTCCATTTGCAATTTTTATGCAGTAGGGAGTTCTTATTCTTAGAGCCTAGGGGTCTTCCTTGTCTTCCTTCTAGTGACAACTTCAGCCTCAAAAATCTCCTCATCTGGATTACCTTTGTCCCTAATCCCTTTACCACTAGTGACCAAAAAGTTAGATCTCAACTCAGCCTGAATCTCAGTCTTATGAATGTCTACTAAGGAGACTTCCTCAGGGGTATGATTCTCATAAAAACCTAACACAAAAGGGTAATTAGGCTTGGTATTGTCAATCATTGCTTAGGCCAGGAAAACCTAATAGAAGACACTATCATCATCATCAAGGGAATTAGATCTCATAGGGATAGATCCCAAAGAGACTATGGTTTGAGAGGGAGGGGGGAAATCTCCATCTCCGTGGGGATCCCCAAAGCTAGTCCACACTATGGTTGAGTCTATCAAATTAGACAAGACCTAAAACTTATAAGAGTTAGGAGTAGATGTAGGATCACTAGGGGAGAGGAGGTTACATCCCTCCTTATAAAATCCCAGTTTCCTTGATCAATCCATTCAAATTACTTAATAATAGACTTAACATGAGAATCCTTATCAGAATCATTCATTAATAAAACCTCAGGTGGAGGCCTAATAGCATTATCATCCATGGGGGCCTTGATAGAGCATGGCTTCTCTTTCCCTCTAGCCCTTATTTTATACAATACAAATTGTTGTGCATTTTTCCTCTTAGACCTCTTATTCTTTCTAGAAATCACCTGAAAGCCAAAGCACTCGACTCCTTCCATTTGAGAGATGGCAGCAAAAACAACTGAATGGGGGGAGGGTGGGCTAACATTAAAGGAGAAAAAAATGGAGTCTTTTTCAATAACAAGGGCATTCACAGGTTGTTCTTTCGGAATACTAGCCACAATAATATTAATGGCCTTTCTGAGAGAATCCAAATTATCTAAAATAGGAGGGGTTCCTTCATGCTTAGCAGCTGAATTATGGGTAGTAACATCACCTAACTTGGAAACAGTCTTGGAAGGGTTAATACCATTTCTTCTCTTTGTCGCAAGGATAGGGCACAATCTTCTAATGTGACCTTCATGTCTAGATAGAAAGCAAGAGTTTAGGCCTCCTAGGGTTTGGATAACACATGTGAATGTGTCACCTTGGAGTTTAATCTCAATAAATCTTGGAATATCAATGCTAGAGATAATGGAGAATAGGACTCTGGCATCTAGGTGAGGGACAAGATTCAATGAGTTATCAACACTAATCACTCTACCAATGGAGTCCAAAATTTGGGGAATAGAATGCCAAAATATGGGAGGCAAGTTCTTAATCAAGAGCCAAAATCTCTTCACTAGTAGCATCAAAAGACCATTAAGGGCCCTAAGAGTGGTTTTATGAACGATCGAGAACTGTCTTTGGAGGACATCCAGCTGTGTCTTATTATCACTGAAAAAATAATAAATAAACCTTTCTAAATCATTCTATAGAAAGAGAATTTAAACCCTAATCTTTTATTCAAAACATTTTTCATCCAATCATCTAAAAACTTTCTAGTTGGACATTTATCAATATCAGTAGTAGCAAAGAAAATGGAGATATCTTGAAGCCTAATATTTTTCATTTCAATAACCTTGGCCATAGGGTCATTATGAAATACATAAAAGGTATAAAGAGGCGAGGAAGGGCCCTTACCTTGTCTTGCATCTCTACCATTGCACCTAGAAGAAGAATAACTTACTAGGTCAAACTTAACCTCGAGGGGGACTTGCACAGAATCACCAAGAGTGGTATCCCTAAAGGACTTGCCAATAAGACCTTCTGCCACCAAACTCAGGGGCATTGGCCATGCCGAATTAATGCCCACCCCACTTGAATCTTCACCCATCGGACATTTAGTACGAGAGACTTTTCACATGTCTACAATCAAGCCAAGTGGAGGAAAAAAACCAAGTAGAATAAATGCAGAAAAGAAAGGATCACAACAATAAAAGTTAAAAAAATCCAAAGAAGTGATACCACTATGGAGGAATCCTTACCACCTTCTCCACACGTAGGGGGAAGATCCCAACACCCAACACAGTCATCCACATCAATCCCTATTTTCTAAAGACAATGTCATTGGTATGAGAAGAACCGACAATAGTTTTCAAAGGATCTTCTTGTAATTTTTGTATATGTTGTCTTTTTTCATTACCGATACAATCGCGCAGACTCAAGCAAGTGTAGAAAATAGTGAAGTGTGGTAGATTCTCAAATCGCAAAGACCAAAGAGTCTGGAATAAAGTCCTATGCAATCCTTCAATTTGGCCAATAACAATGGCCTGTTTACTATCGATGAGTTTGTTCAAATGAACGGTAGACCATAAATTGGAAGCTTTTTAGCATCAAAACACTCAAGTGCTGCAATGGAGATATCACTATGGTGTGATTTATATACAATGATATTGGATGTGCTTTTGTTGATGAAAAATCTTTATATTTATTGCAGATTGTTGTATATAGACCCTTGAGCTATCTCTTTTCCTTTAATTGCATATAAATTCACCACCAACCATGCTCATCAAACAAGGGTCAGATTGCTCAAAACAAGCATTGATGTCAAACCTAGAAAATGCACAAATCAAAAAATTAAGAATTTAGCAGGAATAATCAACCAACGGGACATGATCTTTAGCAACTTATGTGTCAACTGATCCTTCAAACCCTTGTTATAGGCCAATCAATCTCCTATTTTACATATAGATTTGATAAGAACTAGATAATTATATTAATGTTCATACTAGAGATTATAACTTCAATACTTAATATTTATAGAGAAATCTAGGTTAAGATTCAAGCTAAGATGAAAATAGAGATAAATATTCCTATATTTAACAAAATAATCCACATGTCCACATGGTAATATTCATAAATGATTGGAAAATAAATGAGTCAATGAACAAATTAAATAATAAAAATTAATATTAAAAATCGAACAATGAAATTATATTATATAATTTTAATATTTATTTTTTATATTTTAATAATTCTAATGTTTCTTACTCATATTGATATTTGTGTACTAATAATATTAATATTTAAATTATGTAAATAAGGTAAAGAGGAGTTCTAGTATGGTAGTGTATATGCTAAAAAAATGTTGAGACTTCTCAATACTGTGTTTTTTAATACATATTGTGTGTCTTGGTTTATCTATAGTAATATTGAATTATCATTAAGCCATTAAATTTAATCTAAAATGAATGTGCATTTTCTTTATATTTGTAGGTTAAATCCTTAGAATTTTGTGGGTGGTGCAATTGTTAGGTCTGTAAGTCAAATTTAAAACCCATTAAGCGAATGATGTTCTACATAAAATGTACCTCCTTTTAGATATGTTGCATCTATTATTTAATTGTTCATAGAAAATGTGATATCTTCATTATAGGATCCAATTTCCAGATATTATATTTAGGTTCATTATGAAAACAATTTCATTACACTTTAAGTAGAAAAAGTTTCAATACTTCTCACCAAAGAAATGATTGGGAATATCCTTTTTATGGATGCATTGATAGGGACATCAATGGAGATGTGTTGGATACCCTATAGCATATAATTGGTTTTCCAAAACTATTTGTAGTGTTAAGCTATGCTTCATAATATTATTTTTCAAGATGATAGTAATCCTAATTTGTTATGTCAGAAATGTGTATCTTTCTTACTAGAAGATGTAATGTAAATATTATCTTCCTGTTATAAAATATTGGTCACTAGTGTCTCCAAAAATATTTATTAGAAAAACTACTATTTACTATGATGCAAATGATCTACAAGTATTACAAATTGATTTTACATCAAAGTAAGCCTTAGGCAAGCAATGGACATCAAACTAGACCCAACGTGTTCTTTTAAAGGGAGCATGTTAGTTTACTAGAAAATTTAACATTTTATTTCTCTTTAATTTATTATAATTAAAATATATAAGAAGAAACAAAAGAGAGGTAGTATTAGAAAAATGGAGAAAAAATATATACAAAGAGGGTAGGGGCAAGAGGGCACCCTTTCCTAATAGACCTACTAAGCTTGAAGGGGTGAGAGATAGAACCAGTAACTTCAATCCGAGCATGTGCATCCTTAAGGAGAACATGAACATATAGGAAAAAAACCTTAGGGAAACCAAAAGATTTAAGCATCATGGAGTAGAGGTTCAGTGCAAATTGAAGAGTGAACACACTTTCCATTTTGAGAGCCTGGTAATGAGGTTCTTCAGGATGTATCTCGCTTTAAAAGAACCAGTCAATGTGGCACAAATAAACCTAGGTAGGATATTTTCTAGTCTAATAGAAAGCATCTTCACAAGAATCTTATAAGATATATTAAGGAACGCAATAGGATGCCAATTATTGATAAGATCTTTGTCCCATTCTTTAGGGATAAGTTTGATAAGGTCTCTATTAATATCAGCACCCAGTGACCCTGTCATAGTAGCTTCCTTGTACACCTCAAGCAAGTCATCTGCAATCTAATTAATGTTAGCCTTGTAGAATTAAATGGTAAGCCCATCTGACCCAGGGGTCTTATCATTATGCAGAGAGTTGATGGCTCTTTTTATTTCCTCATCTGAAAATGGTCTACTAAGAGTCTAGCCTTCTTCAAGTGATTAAATCTTGGGGACAAGAGATTGACACTTGTCTCTCACAAGAATGTATGAAGGAGAATCTTTTGAGGAGAAAAAAATCTTGTAGAAGCTAAGGAATTCTGCCATGATATCTTCTTCTTCAAATACTTCCTTGTCATCCACTCACAACTTGTCTATCTTCTCTCTGATCTGCTTGTCCTTCGGTAGGTTGAAGGATAACTTAGACCCTATATCTTCTTCAGACAACCATTTCATCCTAGCCCTAGTCCTGGCTTCAATGCCTCTTACATGCTGCATTCTACTAAGCTTATTCTAACCACCACCACCAAGTGAGTAAGATGTTAATTGTTGGGATTATTTTGAATGTCCTCCTCTTCGTTATGCAGATTACAAGAGAGGATAAGCTCCACCTATCTAGTATCCTTGGCCTTCTTTTTGCAAATGATACTAAGAACCTTCTTCCAACTAGACACCGAGATGTTCCACCTAGAAATATTGGAAATAGCTTGAGAATTCCAGTTATTGAATAATCTCACAATATGGATAGTAGCCAAAACATATTGATCTTGTAGTAATTTACTGTAAGAATGAATTTTCTATGATCATTGCTGCCAACCTTGATAGATCTCCTGAGGACAATATTGGCAAAAATGGGGTGGTGGGTAGATAGGAAAGATGACCTCACAACCACTGGGCACCCTTGCTGACCCAAGAAAAAGGAGAAGGCATCCTTATTGGTGTAGAATCTATCCAATCTAGAGAAAATCCTACTCCTACCTTTTTGGTAATCGCACCAGGTAAACCAGATTCCTTTGTAAGATTGTTTTAGGTCATCCAAGGGATCAAAAAGTCTATTGATACCTTTCAATGTTTCCAAATGTACCTTCTCTCCCCATCTCCATTCAACAATGGCTTCCCCTAGCTTATCATCCTTGTGTTCAACCATGTTAAAATCTGCCCCCAAGATCCACAAGATATCTCGTAGGGATGCAAGCCATTTCCAGAGGTCAAATCTATCCCTATAGTCATTGGGAGCATACATAGTGCAAAGCGAAAATGTGGAATCACCATCCATAAAGGTGACCCATATAGCACTATTGCTTAGGGAGATCCCTAAGAAAAGGATAGAATTACTCCACTTGGGGTTGATAAGAATAGTAGCCCCCCCTGTACCTTTCTCATTCTTAGTGCAAAATCTAATAGAATCTCTCCACACAAAATTAAGATTGATCTCCAATGAGAAGCTAGTGGCTTTAACTTCTTGCAACAAGGAAAATTCCAAATCCTTGTGTTGGTTAAACATCCTTCTCACCACATATTTCAAAGGGGACTCTAACCCTTGGATATTCCAAGATAAGCACTTCATGGTAACGAATCATTTTTTTATCATTCTTGTCAGCTTTAAGGCTGCTAAAACACATGGGGAAGGTGAAATTCCAGTTGGAATTTTTCTGCAGTAGAGAGTTCTCATTCTTAGAGCATAGGGGCCTCCCTTTCTTCCTTCTATTGATGACTTCAGCCTCATAAATCTCCTCATCTGGATTACCTTTATCCCTAATCTCTTCACCACTAGTGACCAAAAAGTTGGATCTCAACTCAGGTTAAATCTAAAACTCATGAATGTCTACTAAGTACACTTCCTCAGGCATATCATTCTCATAAAAACCTAACTCAAAAGGGTAATTTTTCCTAGAATTGTCAATCATTGGTTCAACCTGGATAACCTAATAGAAGACATTGTCATCCTCAACAAGGGAATTAGATTTCATAGGGACAAAGCCCAAAGAGAAAATGGTTTCAGAGGGAGGGGGAAAATCTCCATCCTCTTGGGGATCCCCAAAGCTAGTCTATACTATGGTTGAGTCAGTCAAATTAGACAAGACCTTAAACTTATTAGAGTTAGGAGTAGATGTAGGATCACTAGGGAGAGAGGAGGTTACATCCCTCCTTCTAAAATCCCAGTTTCCTCGATTAATCCCTTCAAAATACTTAATAATAAAATTAGCATGAGAATCCTTATCAAAATCATTGATTAATAAAACCTTAGGTGGAGGCCTCCTAGCATCATCATCCATGGGGGCCTCGACAGAGCATGGCTTCTCTTTCCCTCTAGCCCTTATTTTATACAATGCTAATTGTTGTAAATTTTTCGTCTTAGACCTCTTATTCATTCTAGAAACCACCTGAAAGATAGATCCCTCGACTCCCTCCATTTGAGAGATGGCAGCAGAAATAACCGAATGGGGGGGTCGGCATTAAAGGATTAAAAAATGGAGCCTTTTTCAATAACAGTGGGGTACACAGGTTTTTCTTTCAGAAAACTAGCCACAACAATATTAATGGCCTTTCTAAGAGAATCCAATCTATGAAAAACAGGAGGGGTTCCTTCAGTCTTATTGGCCGAATTAGGGGTAGCAACATCACCAGATTTGGAAATGGTCTTAGAAGGGTTAATACCATTTCTTGTCTTCATCACAGGATAGGGCACAATCTTCTAATGTGGGATTCACCTCTACATAGAAAGAAAGAGTTCAGGCCTCCTAGGGTTTGGATAACACATGTGAATGTGTTATCTTGGAGTTTAATCTCAATAAATATCCAAATATCAATGCTAGAGTTAATAGAGAACAGGACCCTCACATCTAGGTGGGGTATAAGATTCAATGAGTGATCAACCCTAATCAATCTGTCGATGGAGTCCAATATTTTGGGAATTAAATTGAGAAAGATCGGAGGCAAGTTCTCAATCAAGATCCAGCAAGGGCAAGAGACAGCCAAAATACAAAAAATGTATAAAGAAGCGAGGAAGGGCCCTTACATTGTCCTACATCTCCGCCATCGCACCTAGAGGAAGAAGAACTTACAAGGTCAAACTTAGCCTCGAGGGGGACTTGCACAAAATTGCCAAGAGTGGCATCACTGAAGGACTTGCCAATAATACCTTCTTCCACCAAAATTGAGGCCATTGGTTGGGCCGATGTAATGTCAACTCCAGTTGAATCCTCACCCATCGAGCATTTAGTATGGAGGACTCTTCACATGTCTACAATCAATCCAAGTGGAGAGAAAAAACCAAGCAGAATAAATGTAGAAAATAAAGGATCGCAACAATAAAAGTTGAAAAAAGCCAAGAAGTAGTACCACTATGGAGGAGGACTTACGACCTCCTCCAGATGCAGGGGGAAGACTCCAACGCCCAACATAGTCGTCCACGTCATACCCTATTTTCTGAAGACAATGTCAATGGTATGAGAAGAACCGACAACAGTTTTCAAAGGCTCTTCTTGTAATTTTTGTATATGTTTCCCTTTTTCATTACTAATACAATCACGCAGACTAAAGCAAGCACAAAAAATAGTGAAGTGTGTGGTAGATTCTCAAATTGCAAAGACCAGAGAGTCTGAAAAAAAGTCCTCTGCAATCTTTCAATCTAGCCAATAACAATGGCCTGATTACTATCAATGAGTTTTTTCTTATGAATAGTAGACCATAAACTAGAATCTTTTTAGCATCAAAACCCTCAAGTGCTACAATGGAGATATTAGTATGGTGCGATTTATATATAGTGACATTAGATATGCTTTTGTTGATGAAAACTCTTCATATTTAATGTAGATTGTTGTATATAGACCTTTGAACTATCTCTTTACCTTTAATTGCATATAAATTCACCACCCACCATGCTGATCAAACAAGGGTCAGATTGCTCAAATAGGCATCGATGTCAAACCTAGAAAATGCACAGATCGAAAAATTAAGCATGTAGCAAGAACAATAGACCAATAGGATGCAATGTTTAGCAATTTCTGTGTCGACCAATCATTCAAACCCTTGTTGCAGACCAATGAATCTCCCGTTTTACATATAGATTTGAGAAGAACTAGATAATTATATTAATGTTCATACTAGAGATTATAACTTCAATACTTAATATTTATAGAGAAAACAAGGTTAAGGTTCAAGCTAAGAGGAAAATAGAGATAAATATTCCTATATTTAACAAAATAATCAACATATCAACATGGTAATATTGATAAATGATTGGAAAATAAATGAGTCAATGAACAAATTAAATAATGAAAAATTAATATTAATAATTGAACAATGGAATTATATTAAGTAATATTAATATTTAATTTTTATATTATCATAATTCTAATGTTTCTTAATCATATTGATATTTGTGTACTAATAATAATAATAATTAAATTATGTAATTAAGGTAAAGAGGAGTTCTAGTATGGTAGTGGATATGCTAAAAAAAATTGAGAATAGCTTTTTGTTTATTATTGTTACTTCTCAATAGTGTGTTTTTTAATAAATATTGTGTCTTTGTTTATCTACAGTAATATTGAATTCTCATTGAGCCATTAAGTTTTATCTAAAATTAATGTGTATTTTCTTTATATTTGTCTGTTAAATCTTTAGAATTTGGTGGGTGGTGCAATTGTTAGGTCTATAAGTCAAATTTAAAACCCATAAAGCAAATGATGTTCTACATACAATGTAACTCTTTCTAGATATGTTGCATCTATTATTTATTTGTGCATAAAAAATGTGATAACTTCATTATAGGATCCAATTTCCAGCTATTATATTTAGGTTCCTTATGAAAACAATTTCATTACACTTTAAGTAGAACAAGTTTCAATACTTCTTTCCTAAGAAATGATGGGGAATATCCTTTGTAGTGGATGCATTGTTAGGGACATCAATGGAGATGTGTTGGATACCCTATAGCATATAGTTGGTTTTCCCAAACTATTTGTAGTGTTAAGCTATGCTTGATCATATTATGTTTCAACATGATAGTAATTCTATTTTGTGATATTAGAAATGTGTATCTTTCTTACTAGAAGATGTAATGTAAGTAGTATCTTCTTGTCATAAAATATGGTTCACTAGTGTCTCCAAAAATATTTATTAGAAGAACTATTATTTATTATGATGCAACTGATCTACACATATTAAAAATTGATTTTAAATCAAAGTAAGTATTCAGAAAGAAATAGCCATCAAAATAGATCCATCTTGTTCTTTTAAGCAGAGCGTGTTAGTTTACTAGAAAATTTAACCTTTTACTTCTCTTAAATTTATTATAATTAAAATATATAAGAAGAAAAAAAGGAGAGATAGTATTAGAAAGATGGAGAAAAAATATATAAAAAGAGGGTAGGGGCAAGAGGGCACCCTTTCCTCATAGGCCTACTAAGCTTGAAGGCTTGAGAGATAGAAATATTAACTTCAATCTAGGCATGTGCATCCTTAAGGAGAACCTGAACATATTGGCAAAAACCTTAGGGAAACCAAAAGATCTAAGCATCATGGAAATAAAGTTCCATTCAGTCATGTCGTACGCCTTCTCAAAGTACAATAGAAATATAGCCACTTTTTGGTGTGAAAGTTTAACCCGCTCCATAGCCTCCCAGCTGGTAATGAGTTTCTTCAGGATGTATCTCCCTTTAAAAAAACCGGTCTGTGTGGCATAAATAAACCTAGGTGGGATATTTTCCAGTCTATTAGCAAGCATCTTCACAAGAATCTTATAAGATAAATTAATGAGTGTAATAGGACACCAATTATTGATAAGATCTTTGTCCCCTTCTTTAGAGATAAGTTTGATAAGGCCTCTATTAATGTCAGCACCCAATGACCCAGTCATAGTAGCTTCCTTGTCCACCTCAAGCAAGTCATCTGCAATCTAACTAATGTTAGCCTTTTAGAATTCAATGGTAAGCCCATTCGACCCAGGGACCTTATCATTATGCAGAGAGTTGGTGGCTCTTTTTATTTCCTCAATTGAAAATGGTCTACTAAGAGTCTGGCCTTCTTCAAGTGACAAAATATTAAGGACAAGAGACTAACACTTGTCTTCAAATAGTTCATTGCCATCCACCCATAACTTATCTATCTTCTCACTTATTTGCTTTTGCTTCACCAGGTTGATGAAGAACTTACACCCTTTATCTCCTTCAGACAACCATTGCATCCTAGCGCCCTAATCCTAGGTCCAATGGCTCTTACCTGCTGCATTCTTCTAAGCCTATCTCTAGCCACTGCCACCAAGTGAGTAAGATGTGAATTATTGGGACCATTTTGAATGTCCTCCTCTACCTTATGGAGATTACAAGAGAGGATAAGCTCCACCTATCTAGTATCCTTGGCCTTCTTCTTGCAAATGGTACTAAGAACCTTTTGCCAGCTAGACACCAAGGTGTTCCACCTATAAATATTAGAAATAGCTTGAGAATTCTAGTTATTGAATAATCTCACAATATGGATAGCACCCAAAAAATATTAATCTTGTAGTAATTTAGTGTTAAGAGTGAATTTGGCACCATCTTTGCTGTCAACCTTGATAGATCTCTTGAAGACAATATTGGCAAAAAGGGTGTGGTGGTCAGATAGGGAAGATGGCCTCACAACTGCTGGGCACCTTTGTTTATTCATGACAAAGGAGAAGGCATCCTATTGGCATAGAATCTATCCAATCTAGAGAAAATCCTACTCCCACCTTTTGGGTAATTGCACCAGGTAAACCAGATTCCTTTGTAAGATTATTTTAAGTCATCCAAGGGATCAAAAAGTTTATTGATACCTTTTTACTCTTTCCCAATGTAGCTTCTCTCCCCATCTCCATTCAACATTGGCTACCCCTAGCCTATCATCCTTGTGTTCAACCATGTTAAAATCTCCCCCCAAGATCCACGGGATATCTGGTAGGGATGCAAGCCATTTCCATAGGTCAAATCTATCCCTATAGTCATTGGGAGCATACACAGTGCAAAGCCCAAAGGTGGAATCACCATCCATAAAGGTGACCCATATAACACTATTTTTGGGGGAGATTCCCTATGAAAAGGATATAATTACTCCACTTGGGGTTGATAAGAATAGCAGGCCCCCCTTTTCCTTTCTCATGCTTAGTGCAAAATCTGAGAGCATCTCTTGACACAAAATTAAGATTGATCTTTGATGAGAAGCTAGTGGCTTTAACTTCTTGCAACAAGGAAAAGTCCAAATCCTTGTGTTGGTTAAACATCCTTCTCACCACATATTTCCTACCAAGGGACTCCAACCCTTGGATATTCCATGATAAGCACTTCATGGTAACGAATGATTTTTTTATCAT
This sequence comes from Cryptomeria japonica, assembly GCF_030272615.1. Classification (NCBI taxonomy): domain Eukaryota; kingdom Viridiplantae; phylum Streptophyta; class Pinopsida; order Cupressales; family Cupressaceae; genus Cryptomeria; species Cryptomeria japonica. The sequence continues at coordinate 694,894,679 of NC_081409.1, forward strand.
TCTTGCCAACTTTAAGGTTGCTAAAACACTTGGGGAAGGTGGACTTCCAATTAGACTTTTTATGCAGCAAAGAGTTCTTAATCTTAGAGTATAGGGTCCTACTTGTCTTCCTTCTAGTGATGACTTTAGCCTTAGAAATATCCTCATCTGGATTAAATTTCTTCCTAATCCCTTCACAACTAGTGACCAAAAAGTTGGATCTCAACTCAGCCTCAATCTCAGACTCATGAATGTCTACTAAGGAGACTTCATCAGGGGTATCATTCTCATAAAAACCTAACTCAAAAGGGTAATTAGACCTAGTATTTTCAATCATTGGTTCAGTCAGGATAACCTAATAGAAGACATTGTCATCATCAACAAGGGAATTAGATTTCATAGGGACAGATCTCAAAGAGACAATGGTTTGAGAGGGAGGGGGGCAATCTCCATCCCTTTGGGGTTCCCAAAAGCAAATCTGTACTATGATTGAGTCAGTCAAATCAGACAAGACCTAAGACTTATTAGAGTTAGGAGTAGATGCAGGATCACTGGGGGGAGAACAGGTTATGTCCCTCCTTCTAAAATCCTAGTTTCCTTGATAAATTCCTTCAAAATACTTAATAATAGACTTAACATGAGATTTATTATCAGAATAATTCATTAATAAAACCTCAGGTGGAGGCCTACTAGCATCATTATCCATGAGGGCCTCGATAGAGCATGGCTTCTCTTTCCTTCTAGCCCTTATTTTATACAATGCTAATGGTTGTGTACTTTTCCTCTTAGAACCCTTTTTTTTTCTAGAAATCACCTGAAAGCCAAAGCCCTTGACTCCCTCCATTTAATAGATGGGTGCAAAAATAGGCGAATGGTAGGGGTTGGGTCAGCATTCAAGGAGAAAAAAATGGATCCTTTTTCAATAACAGGGGTGTTCACATGTTGTTCTTTTAGAAAACTAGCCAAAACAATATTAATGGCCTTTCTGAGAGAATCTAATTTATCTATAATAGGAGTGGTTCATTTAGGCTTAGCGATCTAATTAGGGGTAGAAAAATCACCCGACTTGGAAACAGTCTTGGAAGGGTTAATACCATTTCTTCTCTTCGTTGCAAGGATAGGGCACAATCTCCTGATGTGGCCTTCATGTCTACATAGAAAGCAGGAGTTCTAATGTGGTCTTCACGTCTACTTGAGGCCATTCGTTGGGCCAAATTAATTCCCACCCCACTTGAATGCTCACCCATCAGGCATTTAGTACAGAGGATTCTTGACACGTCTACAATCAAGCCAAGTGGAGGAAAAAAACCAAGCAGAATAAATGCAGAAAAAGAAGAATCACAACAATAAAAGTTGAAAAATCCAAGAAGTGATACCACCATGGAAGAGGCGTTACCACCTCCAACACATGTAGGGGGAAGACCCCAATGCCCAACATAGTCATCCATGTCAAACCCTATTTTTTTGAAGACAATGTCATTGGTATGAGAAGAACCGGCAATAGTTTTCAAAGGCTCTTCTTGTAATTTTTGTATATATTTCCCTTTTTCATTACTAATACAATCGTCCAGACTCAAGGAAGTGCAGAAAATAGTGAAGTGTGTGGTAGATTCTCAAATTGCAAAGACCAGAGAGTCTAAAACAAAGCCCTCTGCAATTCTTCAATCTAGCCAATAACAATGGCCTGATTACTATCAATGAGTTTGTTCAGATGAATGATAGACCATAAAATGGAATCTTTTTAGCATCAAAACCCTCAAGTGCTACAATGGAGATATCAGTATGGTGCAATTTATATATAGTGATATTCGATGTGCTTTTGTTGATGAAACCTCTTCATATTTATTGCAGATTGTTGTATATAGACCTTTGAACTATCTCTTTGCCTTTAATTGCTTATAAATTCACCACCAACCATGCTAATCAAAGGGGGGCCAGATTGCTCAAAATAGGCATCGATGTCGAACCTAGAAAATGCACAGATCGAAAAAATAAGAATTCAGCAGGAATAATCGACCAACAAGACGCGATCTTTAGCAATTTCTATGTCAACCGATCCTTCAAACCCTTGTTGCAGACTAATCAATCTCCCATTTTACACATAGATTTGATACGAACTACATAATTATATTAATGTTCATACTAGAGATTATAACTTCGATACTTAATATTTATAGAGAAACCTATGTTAACATTCAAGCTAAGAGGAAAATAGAGATAAATATTCCTATAACAAAATAATCCACATGTCCACATGGTAATATTGATAAATGATTAGAAAATAAATGGGTCAATGAACATCTTAAATAATAAAAAATTAATATTAATAATTGAACAATGAAATTATATTAAATAATATTAATATTTATTTTTCAATTATAATAATTCTAATGTTTCTTAATCATATTGATATTTGTGTACTAATAATAATAATTAAATTACGTAATTAAGTTAAAGAGGAGTTCTAGTATGGTAGTGGATATGCTAAAAAAAATTGAGAATAACTTTTTGTTTATTATTGTTACTTCTCAATAGTATGTTTTTTAATACATATTGTGCATCTTTGTTTATCTATAGTAATATTGAATTCTCATTGAGCCATTAAGTTTTATCTAAATTTAATGTGTATTTTCTTTATATTGGTATGTTAAATCATTAGAATTTTGTGGGTGGTGCAATTGCTAGGGTTGTAAGTCAAATTTAAAACCCATTAAGCAAATGATGTTCTACATACAATGTACCTCTTTTTAGATATGTTGCATCTATTATTCATTTGTGCATAGAAAATGTGATAACTTCATGTATAGGATCCAATTTCCAACTGTTATATTTGGGTTCGTTATGTAAACAATTTCATTACACTTTAAGTAGAACAAGTTTCAATACTTCTCGCCAAAGAAATGATGGGGAATATCCTTTGTAGTGGATGCATTGACATGGACATCAATGGAGATTTGTTGGATACCCTATAGCATATAGTTGGTTTTCCCAAACTATTTGTAGTGTTAAGCTATGCTTCATCATATTATGTTTCAACATGATAGTAATTCTATTTTGTGATGTTAGAAATGTGTAGCTTTTTTACTAGAAGATGTAATGTAAATAGTATCTTCTTGTCATAAAATATGGTTCACTAGTGTCTCAAAAAATATTTATTAGAAGAACTACTATTTATTATGATGCAAATGATCTACACGTATTAGAAATTGCTTTTAAATCAAAGTAAGTCTTAGGCAAGCAATGGCCATCAAAATAGATCCAACTTGTTCTTTTAAAGCGGGTGTGTCACTTTACTAGCACATTTAACATTTTATTTCTCTTTAATTTATTATAATTAAAATATATAAGAAGAAAAAAAAAAAGAGATGGCGTTAGAAAGATGGACAAAAAATATATACAAAGAAAGAGAAAAGGGATTAAATTCTGATCAACTTTTTGCATCAACAATCTAAAGGGGAACATATCCATAGCCATCTTTTTCAGAACTCATATCTCTATTTTTGTCACTTTATTTATCTTTTATGCCTTTATTTATCATCCAATGCCACCCTCTTCCTCTCTTTCCTTCTATCTCTTAAACTCTCCAAATCTCTTTATCTCCATAATCATCTCTTTATCTCTTTGTCTTCCTCTACCTCTTTGTCTATCTCTCTTAGAAAATATACTTGACAGCACATGAACATTGATCAAAACATAAAGCGTAGAAACCTTTTTTGACATGCCGTTCTTAAAATAAATATCTAATCCAATAAAAATATGACAACCATTAATGGTTGCAATAATGTCTATGACATTATTTGCTGGTGCGGCAAATATCCTCTTTGCTTCAAACAAGTTGCATGGGATAATATCTATGATGGAAGGTGCTGAAAAATAATTTAGCTCGCTAACAACGAAAACAATTTCTTAAAAAACATATTTCAGAATAAAAGGTACATAATTTTAAACGACAGCCTTGGAAACGCAGAACAACCCCTACTAAGCAACAACTCATCCAATTTCTTTCTGGTCCGGCAAAAATCCTACTCTTACTCTATATATACAATGCACAATTTCCTCTCCACCACATATAAATATTTGATCTGTCAAATACATGTTTAGTAACGTTATGGAGAAAATTAATGTTTCGAAGTTTATGGGAGTATTGCTTGCATGGCTCTTGATTTTAAAGCCTTGTGTGGGTAGCGCTTTTATTGCGATGCAAGGGCCTGGGTGTAAACTCCCGGCTCATGTTTTCTCGATCTGTGGTAATTGTTTTTCAATACCCACAGACTACCGCGCAGGATATTTTTTTCGATACGATGAGGGACAGCCTGTGTATCTTTATAATTCTGATACATGCGAGGGTACACCACATACTGTGCTTGCTGAATATACACAGGACTGCACTGGTTTTGGGTGGAATAATGTCTACATTGGGTGCCCATAATGTGTGGCCTAACAACTATTGCTATCCATGAATAAAGACACTGCTTTTGTGTGCCTGTCGTTGTGTCCAGTATAGCAGGAGTTGAGTCTGGGTTTTAATCTGGTGTGGTTTGTTTAATTTAGTAAGATTTGTATTTGGTCTTTATGATTGAGAACTATTCCTACAGTTAAATCTAGTAGGATTTGCATCTCGTCAATAAATTGATCCATAGGTTTTTAATGTTAAACCTGTGGAGTTTGTAATCGACCCTTCATTTCGTATGTATCCACCCATTAAAATTGAAGGCTTTGTTTACAGGACTGTTTAAGCCTTGAGTTTAATGGGTTCAAGTATTGTAATCGATCCTTCGTATCGTATTTATGTCACCTTTACAATTGAAGGTTCTGTTTACAGATAGAATTACTGGTTTGAGTGTTGTGTTTAATGCGTTCAAGTATTGAGATTTTGGGGAGCAGTTGGTTTTTTGTTTTGCTATTTTGATGTTTTGGTTTAGCATTCATTGTAGAATGTATTTAGCTGGTCATGATAGATCGATTTGGATGGATTTTTCTTTCACCCTTTAAACTTATATTTAACTATTAATCTTTTTGTTTCGGTCTTTTATAGAGAAAAAAAATAAAATTATTGACTTTTTTATTTTGAGATTGTATATTCAAAATTTAAAAGAGAATTTGTAAATAATTAATAATAATAATTTGTATTGGTTTCATATTGGTTTGGTGGTAGAGTAGATCCTTTCATATTTTTCTTTTATTTAGGTAAAAATTATTTTATTGATCAATATTATAAGTTTGGCTTGAGTAAGTTTTTATTCCACATATTAGAAATTCTATATCATCGAAATCATCTTGTTGGATCAATGCAGTATATAAGTTTTATTATATCAAATTCATTTATAGTTTAATACTTTTAAAATAATAATGCCATGTCATATCTGGCTTTTTCTTAATTGTTTCTATATATATATATTTTTTGATTAATCTCATTTCTAAAATTAGTTTTGATTACCTTTATATAGTTATATAATGGATCTAAGCCTTTCCTCTTACTAATCTAATCAAAAAATATATCTACCTAATGCAAATAAAAAACTCAACATTATTGAGCCCAAACACCAGACACCAAAAAACTAGCCTAGCCCATAAGCAAAAACAACCACTGTCTATATTGAACCCTTGAAAACTATCAGCTTCCAGCTAGATAAGATTAAACAGAAAAGACAAAACATGCTGAAAAGAAACAAGGGGATTTTGAAAGGCTTCCCTAACCTTAGACCTAGGTTTTAAGACAGTTCCCAGAACCACAAAAAAGGGTTTTGAAGTGGCTCCCTCAACCATCTTGGACTGAAATAGAGGCCTTAAAATAACAACATCTAAGCAGACAAACAATGACAAAAAATCCACCTCTATAGGAGAAGACAAAAGAGAGCTTGAAACCGTGGATCCATTAACCAGAAAATTATCTACCTCAAGAAAAACCAACCTCCCACAGCCTGATAAGATGGGTTTAGTCATAGCGTTCATAACCACTAGGGCGAAGCCAACAAGAAGAACAACTTCCAACTATAGAACAAATTCCATCAGATTAAGAAAAAAACCATCATACTTAGTTGGAACAAAGGGTTTTGGTAGACCCCCATAACCTCAAGATCCAGGAGAAAGATCTCCTCTAGAACCCCAATGGTCCAAAAAAAGGAAAATACCAGCCATCCACTAGCACAACCCAACCTCCATGGCAACACTCAAATCCACCTCTATAGGAGAGAAGCTATCTCTAGCACCGTCCTTCTTCGCCTCAGAATAAGGATGGGCCACCTCAATAAGGAAAGCTGGAGAAAACCTAGGCAATATAGAGAGGGTGTACCAACATAATCTACAAATAAAAATAAGACTAGGCTGAAGAGGACAACCCCTCAACAAAGCTTCAGCAAAGATTGAGTGAGTAGAAAATAGTCCCTCCCTTAGGGCCTTGAGCTAGAGTTCCTGAAAGAACATCTCCTCCCTGGCAGAAAAAAAAGTAGTAGCAGGCGAAAAATCCCTAAGGCCCAAAACATTAGAAGACCAAACCTCAACAAGGAATAGAGAACAAGAATAGAAAGGGGTTTTGCCCAACCTCGATATCATCCTAGGACACTTCAATGCAGGGAACCCCAAAAATGCTACGAGGAGCCATCATCACCACAGTCGACCAAATGGTCAAATGATTTTTGGCCGATGGTAGGCAAAGCGTGCCGAGAAAATACCATTGCCCCCAAAGCCTCACAACACCCTCTCCGATCAGAAACCCCCAACTACTCCACCAAGCCACTGAGTAGGGAAAGGGGGAAAGGGATGGCAACAAGATTGTGAAGGGTCCCACGACATCCTACCCACCATTCAATTTGCCTTCATCTTCTTCCCCTACAAAATTTATTGTATCCCTAGCCGCTCTTGCCCCTTGCGCATGCTCCATCCTACTCATAGGAATTGTAAATTTTTAATCAAAGGATTCTTCAAATGATTTGTAATATATTTATTTTTTAGAAACAATGATTGTAAGAGAAAAATTTAATAGCATCAATTATAGGTAAATTTTGAGTTGATATATTATTAAAATTTAAAATGTATGATATTTTTTGAAATTGTAAGAAAATCAACATAAAATTTATTTTAGTGTAAAGAAATTATTTAATAGTGTTCAGATTATCCTATATGCCAAAATTTAGGGGAATTGATTCTACATCCTTATAGATAAAAAAACATCCTTTAAGTGCATCTCCTACTCTAAATTTATTAGGTTTATTGTTTAATCCCATTAAAATATTAGTTTCATGGAGCCTGATTGGTAGGTAAAAAACTAGGCCATCATAGGTGAACAAAAAAATATTTTCAAAAGTATACGATAACCTTCAATATTTAGGATAAACACATACAATCTACTAAAACATTTTAAATTAGGGGGTTCACCCCATAGCGTAGCGATAGTGCTATGACCCTCCCCCAGTGGAGGTCGTGAGTTCAAAGCATGGGACTTGGCCCCTCTCCACCCCCATCATCCGTTCATTCTTGCTGCACCGGTCTGTTGACTTGGCTGGAGAGGTTATTCGCTATTGGTGTATGCCGAGGAGTGAGTGAATGATAAATTTGAAGCGTGCTCTTGGTCCCCCCGATGTTGGTTGGTTGATTACTCTTCATTCGTTGGCTAGGAAATTGACAGTTGTGCTCTCAAGCTATGTAGGGTGCTTCAAAGAGGATGCCTTGACCATCGATTTGGAGGTGAGGTCCTCCTTGTGATCTCACTAGTTCATAGCTCCAGTCAAAAGCGCTTGATCTAAATATATATATATATATATATAATTTAAATTAGGATAAAAAATTATATAATGTACAAAATCACTAGAATGTTTGAAATTAGAAGAACAAGGGTAGGGGGGAGGTTGAGAAATTTCAATCTAGAATATGAAAATATGTGATGTTATTACAATATTTGTCCCTCAAACATTAATTAATCAATATTCACTTAATTTGAACATTGAATATTACAATCTTTTAAGGTGAATATTAAGTACAATATAAAACTCTATTAAACATATGTATAATATTATTCATTAAAATTCATAAATAACAACAATATTGTTAGCACCACAAATGTGTACCAATGCTAATCACAAATGAAATCATAATGAAACTAATAAATAGACTTTTTTTTAATAATGTAACTATATATTAAAAAAATAAACATGAAAAGTAGGGCTTTAAAGAATAGCCCTAAGTGTGCATGTACATATCTAAACAATTTCTAGTAGATTTCTATACTGAAAATTCTCTAAACTTACTTCTAAAATATTTTTAAATTACAATTTTCAACCCACTTCTAAAATGTATTCTCTTGTCTAATTTCCTAAGCTCACTTAGTTTAGAATGCTAGTATTTTTCCTTACATTTGAAGAATTAAAAAAAAAGCTATTTTGATGGTGTAGCAAGAGGTAATCAAGGCATAGGGGGTACAGGGTGTATTGATAGAAATTATGAAGGAATCATAATTGCTCAGGTTTCAGAATCTATAGGAATGACAACTAATAACATAGCCGAGATAAGAGCGGCTCTGCTAGGCTTATAAATGGGCCTCAAATTTGGAGCAATTAGAATTCACCTAGGAGACTCCCTGATTGTAGTTAATAAAGTACTAAGGCCTTTATTGCATGAAAAATAGGCCCCTACCTCAAGGGTATGGACCTTGGGGGTCTATTTTTGTAAATTAAACATGGTAATTGACTCAAAAACCCACATTAAAAACACATAATGATAAACCTAATGAAAACATTTTATATTGAAAATAAAACATCACTTTATTCTAAGTAAAAAGATGGCTAAACTTATAAACTCTCATAAAGGAGATGTATTTGTAGCATTTTTTTTTTCCTTCCTTCTCCCATAGTCCTGTTTACCTTCTAGCACATAGCCAACATATTCACAAGCATAGTTAGACCACAATAATAATTCATATTATTTCCTATCATTTTTCTCAAGTTTACTAGTTAACACCAACATATTTGTATAAAATTATCTCATTTGCAACCTCCCCAATCTATCTAACCATCTATTAAATAAAATCATTTAATAGTTTACAATTGTATTGGCTATGTGTGAGGTGGAATGTTACAAGGTCAATTGTAAAAAAATATTCTTGATATACATTATTTATCAAATGTTCATACTGAACCCAACTATTGGATCCCTTATGTACTTTTTCCTCTATTTTTTGTGATCATTTCCCTTTGAGTTGTCCTTTCTTGGGGCACCTCATTGTGCCAACATTCTTGTATTTTGTATGCATGTATGATACCTTAAATAAATTGATCCTGATAAGGCATACACAATCACTTTAATATGGGGTTATACAGTTCACTCAATATTACTATTCACAGACATACAACGAAACTTGGTTTGTATGCTTTCTTCACACACAATGAGATATTTGGTACATCTAGTACACATTTTAGAGTTAGTTTAATTTAATGTTTTGGTTACTTTGCAAATTGAGCCTTCTACTTTGTAATGTTTCAACCTACATGAATAAAATTAAGCACAAGCATTTCTAGGCTAAGTATAGTCATTCTTTTGTATCCTTTTCACATGTTGCTCCTTTTATCTTGATATTAGATTGATAACATCCTAAGTCCTTGGGGGCTTAGTGTATCTTGTCTACTTAGTATCTTGGTGAAATTTTTTAAAATAAACTTTTTACTTTACTATGAGTATGGACATAGGTTCTTACACCAACTAAAGTGGGGGCTAAATGTAAGAACCTATAATATTTACTTATTCTATGTGTAGTAATTTTTCTTAAGAGCTACAAGTGAGGAATGAGGTAGCATAGATGATGATAATCAAAATTTAATTTTGAAGGCATAAAAAGGACATGACTAGGACCACAAGCTCCCCTTTGTCTCAAAAATTTGTGATAACCTTTAGAAAATGGATTTTGTGTGTCATTCTGATCCAAAAACTATCAAGCCTATTTGCCCTCAATATTTGAAGAATCGAGGTGACCTTCTCCCCTTGATCTTCACAGTTCAACCTGAAACTTTTATCACAAGTTCTAATCTATTTTTCCTCCTCAAATATATGTTTACATCTCTGCATAATATTTAGAAAATTTTGTTGCTATTATTTTATGTCAATATCTCATTATTTGTCCTAGATTTAACATTACAACTTAACCCTAATTACAATTCAATTTATCCTTTAAAAAGGAGAGAAATAACATAATTGAAATTCAATCACTTTAGGATTGGAACAATCAAGTTCAATTATCTCTGATTAATATAAGGTGATACCATAGAAATTCATGGCTTTATTCGAGTAAGGTATTGAAGGCCAAATTTATCCACCTTACATCTTCCTGAATAAAGTTTAGATCATCTAACTACTCCTTTTCTTCCTTTTAGGGTGACTTTTACCAAGTGTTACAATAATCTTCACTATAGTAGAAATATTTTATAGTCTCGCAGATCTCCTCTACTGTAAGGAAATTATAATATCTTCCTTAACATATTCCCCATCTAAAATGAAAAAGACTAATGGAGGAGGGTGTGAGACAGTCAAGCTGTTTACCTAACAAATTTAAGTAGCTTCACTTTAGCTTTTTTTTTTTTTCTACTAGTGATGCGGTTTCAACATATTCTTACCCTTATTGTGTAGGTTTTAAATAGGTGATTTTAGGGAATAATTTAAAAAGTATGGGGCTTCATAGCCAATGCTTTCCTTTTGTGTTATAGGGGTGCACAAAAAATACTTCTTGTAGTGAGATGACTTTTGATGAAGAGGGAATATCCTCAGGGAAGGAAATTTTTATTTAACTTCTTTCATTTTGGGGATTGTTATGGTTTTAGCTAGAGGTTAATACATTGTAGGTGGGGGTGGGATTCAATTGGTGGGTATTTTCCCAATATAATTTCTAAATGGAATAAATTAACCACTAGTGTAGTGAAGGATATGCATCCTCAAGAGCACTTCTTAGTATTTAAGAAAGTAAAAATTAAGGAAAAATGATAGGCTTGTTATAGTTAAGATGAATAAACTAAAGAAAGTGATATTCATGTATATTAGAAAACCTATGTTCAAGGGAAATATTTTTTTAGGTGGTAGCTCATAAGCCCCTATGTAGGAAGAAATTCATCTCTTCTGTTTGTGGATTAAGTATGGAGCCTTCTCAACTTCATAATTTAAGATAGTGACTTGTGTTATGAGCCCCTATTAATAGAGAAAAAGGTAGTAGGTTTCACTCTATATATTTTTCCTCATATTATAGTAATCTTAATTTTCTTATTCATAGTAACCAAAGGATTGAAACAACAATCAAGCAAATATAATGAACAAAAAATATTTTTTCTACACTTGTTGAAAATACTTTGGAATTTATTGAATGGACCATTAAAATGATAATGTCTTTGTGTCTGCCACATGAGAACAATAGATACTTTTTAGCTCTATCTTTAGCCTTATGTATTTTTCCCTTTCCTATTTTATTTTGTTGATAGAGTTTAATCTTTTCAATAGTTCACCATACTTTATCTATGTATTTTGATCAATAATTTTACCACCTAGACCCATAAGTTTGGTAAGAATAATTATAGCGTCACCTTTGAATTGATGATTACCTTTATATCCTTCTTTTTTTGACATACTAAAAGTTTTTTTCAATCTATTTTGTCCTTTTGAGCATATGATTTCACCCCACTATTATTAAACATATTATTGTGCATCATCACTATAGAAATTGGTAAAGTACACTAAATAAATTTTGTTCCTTGCATGATTAATAAAACAATTTTGTTGATCATAAATTAAAATATTCTTTATCAAAAGGGGAATATTCTTGTGTATCCTATAATAGTTACACTCAACATATTCAAGAGATGTACTAGATAAAACATAAAATAACTTATTCCTTCCTATATGTATCATTTTTAAATGTGGTTAAATATTTAAGAAGCTACTTGGTATCTTAATCAATGTCTCATATTCTCCAGGGAGGATGTGAAGAAGAATTTAGTATATAAATCACAATATTCAAATCGTATTTCATAATTACTTTCTAAAAGACATATGTTAGGACACATTTGATTCTTCACCAGACATTATAGGCCCCAACTTCATTATTTATCCTAAATCTAATTTTCTTTGCATATCCTTGAATCAATTTTGCATTTTCATCTATTTTAATTTTGTCCATTTCATGTTTTCCTTGGAATCTCCTATTGGTTTTGATTTCATTCATTTGGTATGTGATCCATTGATTTAATCTTGCTGATAGTTCAAGGTTTGAAGGAGACAAGAAACTTATTGGTGTTTTAAATGGTTTATATTTTCTTTAATCCAATTTGTGATAATTTGTAGGCCCTCATTACCATTTTTTCCTTCTCTAAAAATCCTAATATTCCTTTCTTTCTAGATCCTAGAGACAAAAAGATGGACTTTGGTTCCATAGTTCTTCGATAATGAGATGTTAGAAAGGGGCATAATATTTTAGAGTTTCAAAGGAACTTCTTAAAGATTTCAGGATAGCCTAATTTACTTTAATGAAATGCATCACTTCATCCCAAACTTATCATTTTAGCATAGAGTACATCTATTTTCCTTAGAAACCCCACTTGACAAGATTATTTGTATTTAAATTTTTATTGTCATTTGTCATCCACTAAAACTAGGTAATCCTTGGTAGTACTATAGGTGTTAATACAATAACATGAATACAATAAATGATAAAGATGAATGTATACTTGAATACATAATGATTTTATTATACTTCTATTATCTCTCTATTGGATCATACTTAAAAGGTGTTTATTTTATAGTCTTTTCTCTCTAGGCTTATGAATTATAAAGGATGTTAGTTAAATATGGTTCACTACATTATTTAAAATTTAGGTTGATAAACTATAATCAAATGTAATTATCATGATGAAGTCATGAATGGTCAAACATAAAAATCACAATATTTGAAATTTGGTCTTCTTTTGTAGTGACTAGGGTGTTTGTCAGCTTGCTCCACTCAAATAGAGGTGATGCATGGACTTCCCAAGGTCATAACTTTTGACTCGGTTGTCTGATTGGCCTGAAATTTTACGTGGAAGTGTATCTTGAGGAGTTGATTAGATTATCGTTCACAACTAGTTTTATAGGGCCTACAAAAATTCAAATTTTCAGGGCCGGATTCCTTCATCTAAGGCCTCAAAATTGGCTTTTACTTTCTTTTTTGGGTTTTTAGAAAGTTGATTTTTAAGTTAATTTTAAACTCGTAATCTTTATGGGGTTAGAAAGTTGACAATTTGTCTTGTAGGAATGTTTCTTATATTTCCAAAAGATGGTTGGGAGAGGAAGAGGAAGAGGTCTTTCTCAGATGCATAGACACATGTAAAATCTCCAAAGGCAGGTTGTAGAGCTCACAAATATAATGGAAAATTAGAGACAGAGGGAAAGGGAAGATAATTTTGATGAAGGCTTAGATAAAGGAGATACAGATTAGTCTGAAGAGATTTAAGAAGAGCCAATAAATCATGGAAATTTTAAAGAGAGGGTTCTTAGGGAATTAGAAGGGAAGAATGAAGGAATTAAAGTTGAAGTTTAAAAATATGCAGGTAGTCTTAAACCAGAGGAGATGATTGATTGGCTAAATGAGATGGAGAATTTTTTTGAATGGAAGTCTATGATAGAGGAAAATAAAGTTAAGCTTAAATACACTAAGTTAAAATACCTCATGTAATGATCTAGTGGTATCATCTACAAAAGGAGAGAATGAGGAAAAGAAAAGAGAAAAAGACCAAAACCTGGAGCAATATGGAGAATAAATTAAGAGAAATGGTTTTTCCTTTAGACTATGCACAAATTCTGTTTTGTAGATTTCAAAATCTGAAGCAAAATTTATCTACTGTACAAGATTACGCACATGAATTTTACCAATTGTCCATTCGGGTTGAGCATCAAGAATGTGATGAACAAATGGCTGCCAGGTATGTAAATGGATTGAAGTTTTCAATTCAAGATGAATTAAGCATGCATTGGATCAACAGTATGGAAGAGGCCTATCATCTGGCTCTAAAGGCAAAAGAAAAGAAAAATAGAAAGTGTTTTCAGAGAAATAGAGGAGGAAGAAGGGGTACATCATCTTCTTCATGTGGAGGTTCAAGTTATGGTATGGGAGATTCATCCCAAGGAGTAGAGAAGCAAGATGATACCCAACCAGAGTCCTCCAACATACAATGAGGATGAGGGTTTCAAAGAGGAAGAGGTTATGGTGGTGGTAGAGGATGGGAAAGTCAAAGAAGACCATTCGCTTGTTTTAGGTGTGGTGAAGAAGGCCACATAGCATTTGAGTGCTCAAATTTTAACATTCAAGATAGAAATCAAGGAGGACTCTCGAGGGTGATTTTAGCTAAAGTTGAAAATCATGGAGCAAAATTAGAAGTTCTCCCAGAGGTAGGAGAAAACCTCATGATAAGGAGAACCATGATAATCCCAAAGAAGGAGAAAACACTTATTCAAAGCTCTGATGACTCATGGCTTTGAACCAATATTTTTTAAACGAGATGCACCTCAGAAGGAAAGGTATGTCAAGTTATTATTGATAGTGGTAGTTGTGAGACTATGGTTTCCATGGAGATGGCAGATAAGTTGAATTTACAGTGCAAGAAACATCCTCACCCTTACCGTATTGTATGGTTTAAGAAGGGGAATGAAGTTATTGTTGATAAGAGGTATCTGATCAAGTTTTCTATAGGTAGAACTTACAAAGATGAGCTCTGGTGTGATGTCATCCCAATGGATGAATGTCATGTATGATTGGGGAGGCCTTGGCAATATGACAAAAAATTCATGCATGGTGGGGAAAGGAATAAATATACATTTTGGAAGGAGGGATTAGAAGTCATCTTATTACACCTTAAGGATGTAGGGGAAGCTAAGAATATGTTGTCTGAAAGAGAGCTTATTAAGGAGATGAAGGTGATAGGATTTTATTATACATTAATGGTACAGAAGGACAAAGGAGGAGGGATACCAATACTTGCTGAAGTATCAAAGGTACTAGAAGAATATAGTAATGTTACACCAAATGAACAACCTGATGGTCTTCCACCGAAGAGAGATATTCAACATCATATTGATCTAATTCTAGGAGCATCTTTACCTAATTAGGAAGCATATAGGATGAGCCCTACACAACATGCAAAACTCAACAAGAAGGTGATGGATGTTATGAAGAACTTGGTATTTTGCGAGAAAACATGAGTCCATGTGTTGTACCAACATTATTAGCACCAAAGAAAATGGTACATGGAGGATGTTCACAAATAGTTGCATAATCAATAGAATTACCATAAAATACCGGTTCCCTATACCTTGCTTGGATGACATAATGGATGTTCTTGTAGGGGCAAGGTATTTTAGTAAAATTAATTTTAGAAGTGGGTATCACCAAATTCAGATCCGAGAAGGGGGTGAATGGAAGACTGCTTTCAACACTAAAGATGGATTATTTGAGTGGATGGTGATGCCATTTCGGCTTTCTAATGCACCCAATACCTTCATGCGACTGATGAATAAATTGCTTCGACGTTACATTAGTAAGTTGGTTGTAGTTTATTTTTATGACATTTTGATTTTTAGTAAGAGAAAAGAGGAGCATTTTCTACATTTGCAGATCATATTGGATGTGTTGAGGAAAGAGAAACTTTATGCAAACTAGAAAAAGTGTAGTCTTATGCAAGAGAGTCTGGTATTTCTAGGATTTGTTGTTTTTGTAGAAGGTATCAAGATGGATTCAGAGAAGGTTAGAGCAATTCTAGAATGGCCTAGTCCTAAGAGCATAATAGAGGTAAGAAGTTTTCATGGTCTAGCCATAGTTTATCAAAAGTATATTATAAATTTTAGCAATATTGTTGCACCCATAATAGATTATACCAAAGAAAAGGAATTCATGTGTACCAATGAGGTTGAAGAAAGTTTCAAGTTTCTAAACAAAAAGGTAACTAAAGCTCCAATATTAGCATTACCAGACTTTGAAAAGGTGTTTGATGTTAATTGTGATGCCTCACATGTAGGTATTGGAGTTGTTCTTAGCCAAGTAGGTAAACCAATAGACTTTTTTAGTGAAAATTTGAATGAGGTAAAGAAGAACTATTCCACATATGATCTATATTTTTATGCTCTTGTGCAAGCGTTGTAACATTGGAGGCATTATTTAGTATGCAAGGAGTTTATCTTGTTCATAGATCACATTGCATTAAAATATCTTAACATAATGCTTCGATCTTACATTGGTAAGTTGGTGGTAGTTTATTTTGATGATATTTTGATTTTTAGTAAGAGAAAAGAGGAGAACTTGCAGCAATTGCGGATCATATTGGTTGTGTTGAGGAAAGAGAAACTTTATGCAAACCTAAAAAAATGTAGTTTTATGCAAGAGAGTTTGGTATTTCTGGGGTTTGTTGTTTCTGCACAAGGTATCAAGATGGATTCAGAGAAGGTTAGAGAAATTCTAGAATGACCTAGTCCTAAGAGAATAACAGAGGTAATATTTTTTCATGGTCTAGCCACATTTTATCAAAAGTTTATTCAAAATTTTAGCAGTATTGTTGCACCCATAACAAATTGTACCAAAGAAAATGAATTCATTTGGACCAATGAGGCTGAAGAAAGTTTCAAGTTTCTAGAGAAGAAGGTAACTAAAGATTTCATATTACCATTACCAAACTTTGAAAAGGTGTTTGAAGTTGACTGTGATGCCTCACATATAGGTATTGGAGCCATTTTTAGCCAAGCAGGTAAACCAATAGCCTTTTTTATTGAAAAGTTGAAAGAGGTAAGGAAGAACTATTCAACATATGATATAGAGTTTTATGCACTTGTGCAAGCCTTGCGATATTGGAGGCATTATTTAGTTCCAAAGGAGTTTGTCTTATTCACAGATCACATCACATTAAAATATTTGAACACACAATAGAAGTTGAGTAGTATAAATGCAAAATGGGTTTCCTTGTTACAAGGCTATACATTTGTTTTAAAACACAAATTTAGGAAAGTAAAACCTATAAGAAAAGCACAGTGTGGAAAACACTCTCCTACGCCAATTCTAAGGGGAATAAAGAAAGTATGCCTTTTAAAATTATTTTGCAACACATTAAGATGACACAAATAGATGATTCATATATCCAAACACACGGAGAAATAACACCAATATTTACGTGGGAAAACCCTTATGGGAAAAAACCCACCACCCAACTAAAAGACTACTTTATTTATAGTAAATAGATTACAATAAAGATACAACCTTAACACAAAAGGTATTCATTCTTAGTCTACATAGTTTTAAATTATGCTATAACATCATGCAAAGAATTGAAGGCTACAAACATGCAAGACTACAACAACGTAGCCTTTCTGCATCCCTTCATAGTCACTTCATTCTGCTCTAATCAGTACAAACCTATCACTTCACTTTGCTCTGCTCTACCATCATTCAACCTCTGGTCTACTCGACTACACTCTGATTTATATAATAACTCCCCACATAATATTATAATGATCACTCTGATCCTTTGATTCCAAACATGCCATTTGTCGAATCAAATCATTACATTCTTGTCATTTAGAATAACAACTTTGGAGTGTAACCATCAAGCGACTGCCAGTCGGTTCATGAACTCGTGGAAACCAATTATCCCACATTCATCCAGAACTTGGGTCAGTTCATATTCGAGTACCCCGACAAAAAACAATTTGAGTGTCTGCCTACTAGTCTTTTGGACTTCGGTCTGGGTGGTCATCCGTAGTTGGATATTTCCCCATCGGCCATCGAAAAGACTCCAAATGAGTTACTCTGATCTCCCGATGACCCAGAGATGATCCCATCGAGGCATCGACAAAACCTTCGTGTTGTCTCCCCGAACCCCGATCACTCTGAGGATGTCTACACCGAACCATCAGGTCATCGACCAAACTATGAACAAGTAATCTCGATCCCTGATACAACTATAGATGACTTCATCGGATCATTAGAATAGCACTCCAATAGGTAGACTCGATCTCTCGATGATACCCCGATCGCCGAAGGTGACTCCATGGGGATATCGACAAGACAATCAAACAACTACCTCGATTATCAGATCTTCCTTGATCTCTTTTTGCACTCCACCATGTGGCACCCTCTGATTGGCTCTGGGGTCCCTACCCTACCACCTTAGCACAACCTCACTAACCGCTCGGAATGAAGCTCTTCTTTGTCAGGCCTCACCTTGGTCGCCAAGTCATAGAGGATAAACTTCATGCATCTTGTCATTGTGGTATAGAAAAAATCATCTGATCATCCTAGACTTACTCACCCGTTAACCTATCTAAGTTTCTCTTTTGTTGGGCCCCACCACTTGGTCGCCAACTCCGGATACTTATACATTGTGCAGTTTCCCATCATGGTATAACAATGACTATTAGATCTACATCTAGCCTACACGCATTTTACTCCACCTTGTTGCCAAATCCACATCGGTATTCAACAAGCAATTTCACATTTCAGTAAAGCGATGACTATTAGATCTACATCTAATTTGCACTTTGGATAGCCGATGCTACCTTGATGACCACAGTCGACTTCGTTGGGTCATCAGGATGACCTAAGACTAGCTATTTCGATATGTGAAGCATTCCAATTGGAAGACAACTAACACATAGGGATTTGAGTGTAGTGAATAACAAACTCTCCCGATAGTTGATACCAAATCTGAGAAGTTGAGTTCATCAGCCAGAGTTGTCCCGATAGAAAGAGTCCAACCTGATACCTTCCCGCAAGCTATTTCATCGAGGTAAGTTACCCCTATCAACCCGAACACTGGTCAAGAGAATTCGAGGCATATGTCCAACAATCTCCCACTTGCCGACGAATCCACTAGACCTATCTACTATGTCAAACACATACTGACACCACTGAGAACAATGGACTGAAAAGCCCATCAAAGTTGATATACCACTCAATCATAAACCATCAAAAAATATAGTTTACATTGTGCACCATTGAGACACATGCAAAGAAGTCTCATCTCATTCTTGGATACTCCCACCTTCTATCATGCCATGACACACATAGAAGCTATCTACTGAGAAAAACATAACTCTGACTCCTAGAACACAAACCTCGTGATCCCAAGGCTAGTCAAATGTACCAACATTTGTTACAAACATAGCTAGAATAGCGCCCACCGCAAGTGCTAGGACATCCAACTATACATACCTTCATGGTATAACAAGATGAATTTAAAATCATCAACATATACAACCTGCTACTCACAGTCTCAAACTTCAAGTGCAATGAGAGTCACATACACACCAAGAAGCTCCCACTGTATAGGTAATGTCAGAATTGAAAAGATCATTTTTTCAACATTACATAGAAGTAAATAAAACCATTATACCAAGAGCATTCATAATACTAATTGTAAATAAAGAACCTGCAAGCAAGTCTTCACAGCATCATGTATTGTACCCTTTCTTCACCTCTAAATGCTAACTGCGTTATCACAGATGAATGCCTTTTAGTTGAACCTATTACTCATTCCAAACCAACACCATCTACGTTTCCACATTTCCAAG
Source organism: Cryptomeria japonica (assembly GCF_030272615.1). Taxonomy (NCBI): domain Eukaryota; kingdom Viridiplantae; phylum Streptophyta; class Pinopsida; order Cupressales; family Cupressaceae; genus Cryptomeria; species Cryptomeria japonica. The sequence continues at coordinate 694,914,209 of NC_081409.1, forward strand.
AGCACCTGTAGTTGATCAGCTCATGCCAAAAATTCAAATGCATAACCACATTATCATGAAGTACCAAGCAAATGATCAATGTACTTGAAGCATAAAAACAAAACCAAGATCAATGTCAAAGTTCCAACTACATGATCAAGAACATAAGCATGACACACATGATCTAAAATATCTCATCCAAAGAGATTACATGCTTTGTATGAACATAACCATATTATGTCAAAACACTAAATGCATCTCAAGAGTGTACCCGAACAAAATATAACACATCCTAACTAAGGAAAACATATCAAAATATGACATAAACAATATCTTTACCAAGGACCGCTTTATGGATCCTCAAGATGATAGGATCTTCAGCAACATGAAGAACATTCACCATCAAATGATGAATCTGCATCACTCCCAAAGACCCATGGTACCTAGTCTCACATGGCATTGTGATTGAACCAGACACCACTAGATGTCTAACTTGCCAAAGTAGCTCAGAAGGAATCTCCATCCTCATTTTGTGAGGACCCAAAATCAGAAGAACTCTTGTTTTCTTTCTTCTTCTTCACTTTCCAATCCTTTCGAATATGACCAGTCTACCCACAATTCCAGCACTTCACTTTGGACTTCTTTCCAAGAGACTCAGAACATTCCTTTGAGTTGGATTTAGACTTCTTTTTCTCTTTCTTTCTTCTAACAGCAAGAGCATCCTTGACCATCTCAGAAGATTTTCTTCATGTTTCTTCTGACAGTAACAAAGCAACCACATTATCCATTGTGAGCTTGGTTGTTGTACTCCTAATGGCCATTACTAGATGATCCCAAGTATCAAGAAAAGAACATAACGGAAGCATACATTGATCTTCGTCATCAATCTGGACTCCTATAAAGGTTAGCTAAGCAACGATAATGTTGAAAACATTCAAATGATGTGCAACAGATGTACCCTTGTTCATCTTCACGGAATATAACTTATTCCTCAGGAACAACTTATTTACCAGAAACTTTCCTTGATAAAAGTCTCCAAGCTTCTTCAACAGAAGATTAGCAGTCTTCTCATCAAGGACATTTAGTAGAACAAAATCTACCAAATAGAGTCTGATTAACCCTCTAGCTTTTCTATCTACAAGATCCCAGTCTTCTTGCTTCATGCTTGAAGCCTTAGAAGTTTCATTCACAACAACCAAGAGATCTCTATCAACCAATAAGTCCTCCATCTTGAGTTTCCACAACTCAAAACACACACCATTGAATTTATCAATCTCCAATCGCCTAGAAGCTTTCACCATCTCAATATAAAAACAAGACAAATAAACACTCTGCTAGACTCCCATTGAAAACAAAATTGACACAAAAAACCAAACCTACCCAAGAAGGATAACAAAATAGGCCAGGCTCTGATACCACTTGTAAGGAAAGCACAGTATAGAAAATGCTCTCCTACGCCAATTATAAGGTGAATAAAGCAAGTATGCCTTTTAAAATTCTTTTGCAACACATTAAAATGACATAAACATATGACTCAAATATCCAAATACACATAGAAATAACACCAAGATTTATGTGGGAAAATGCTTACGGGAAAAAAACCCACCACCCATCTGAAAGACTACTTTATTTACAGTAAATAAATTACAATAAAGATATAGTCTTAATAGAGAAGGTATTCATTCTCAGTCTACATAGTTCAAAATTTCACTATAACATCATGTAGAACATCGAAGACTATAAATATGCAAGACTACAACAATGTAGCTTCTTTGCATCCCTTCGTAGTCACTCTGTTCTACCCTAATCAGCACAAACCTATTGCTTCACTCTCCTCTACTCAACTATCATTCAACCTCTACTCTACTCAACCACACTCTGATTTATACAATAACTCCCCATAGAATACACCAATGATCACTTTGATCCTCTGACTGCAAACATGCCATCTGTCGACTCTGATCATTACATTCTTGTCAGTTAGAAAAACAACTTCAGAGTCTAACCGTCGAGCGACTTCAAGTCGGTTCATGAACTCGTGGAAACCAATTATCCCACATTCATCTGGAAGTCGGGTCGGTTGGTATTCAAGTACACCGACACAAAACAATCTGAGTGTCCGCCTACTAGTCTTTTGGACTTTGGTCTAGGCAGCCATCCGTACTTGGATATTTCCCCATCAGCCATTGGAAAGATTCCAAATGAGTTACTCCGATCTCTCCATGACCTAGAGATGATCCCATCGGGGCATCAACAAAACCTTCTTGTAGTCTCCCCAATCCCTAATCACTTTGAGGATGTCTACACAAAACCATCGGGTCATCGGCCAAACTATGAACGAGTAATCCCAATCCCTAATACAACTATAGATGGCTTCATCAGCTCATCAAAATAACACTCCAATATGTAGACCTGATAATACCTCGATCATCGAAGGAGACTCCATCGGGATATCAGCAAGACAACTAAACAGCTACCCCGATCATCTGATATTCCTTGATCTCTTTCTGTGCTCCACCATGTGGCACCCTCTGATTGGCTTTAGAGTCCCTACCCTAGCACCTTAGCATGACCTCACTAATTTCCCAAAATGAAGCTCTTATTTGTTACGCCCCACCTTGGTCGCCAAGTCACGGAGGATAGACTTTGTGCATCTTGTCATAGCGGTATAACGATAATCATCCGATCATCCTAGACTTGCTCACCCATTAACTTGTCTGAGTTTCTCTTTTATCAGGCCCCACCTTTTATCCCACCTTGTCACCAAGTCCGTATCAGTATTCAATGAGCAGTTTCACATTTCGGTGAAGCGATGACCATTAGATCTGCATCTAACCTAAACGTCAAATAGTCGATGCTACCCTGATGATCGAAATCGACTTCGTCAGGTCATCGGGATGATCTAAGACTAACTATTCTAATATGCAAAGTATTCCAACCGGAAGATAGCTAACACATAAGGATTTTGGTGTAGCAAATAAGAACCTCTCCCAATAGCTGATACCAAATCTGAGAAGTCAAGTTCATCGGCCAGAGTTGTCCCAAAAGAAAGAGTCCAACCTGATACCTTCCCGCAAGCTGTTCCATTGGGGTAAGTTATCCCGACCAACTTGAACACTGGTTAGGAGAATTTGAGGCATATTTCCAACAAAACCAAGTTGGAGATGCATTGAGAAGATGCATTGTACTTCTGAAAATAATGGAGAATGAGGTAGTTGGTTTTGATGCAATCAAATATTTGTATGAGTCTAACAATGACTTCTAGGAGATTGTGGAATAGTAGAAGAACCCAATAGTTACAAATATGTCTCATATTCAAGGTGAATACTTTATGCAAGATGGTTGTCTCTTTAAAGGGAAACATTTATGCATTCCAGTGGTTTGGTTGGACATTTTGGCAAGGATAAGATAGAAGCCTTAATCGAAAATAAGTACTACTGGCCAAAGATGAAACGAGATGTAATCAGATATGTGGAAAGGTGTAGGATCTATCAGGTTGCTAAAGGACAATCACATAATATAGGGTTGTACATGCCACTTCCCATACCTCTAGATTCATGGACAAATTATTCTTGTAGCATTTGCAGAACACCTTCACCAATTACAGGAAAAGGTGAGACAAAAGTTGCAAGAAAGTAATGCGAACTACAAATCTATAGTAGATGTTCGTCGGCAACATCAAGTATTTAAGGAAGTTGATTTAGTGATGGTTTATTTGTAGAAAGAGAGGTTTCCTATAGGAACATACCACAAGTTACAATATAAGAAAGTTGGTCCTTATAGGGTTCTCAAGAAGATCAATGGCAATCCTTATCAGATCGATTTCCCACCTAATTTTGATATCATTCCTATATTTAATATTTCTGATCTATACACATTTTATGGTGACATTCATGATGATGGTGGTGAGGAGGAAGTAGATTGGTAGGGGACACTTCCGAGTAAGAAAAGGGAGAAGATTGCACAGATTCTCGATAAGAAGATTGTTCTCACTCGGAAAGGAGAATACGATAGATACTTGGTACAGTGGGATGGATTAGCACCAGTAGAGAGCACATGGATTACAGAGTGGGAATTGCAGTAGTTGGATTGAGGTCAGTGGCAGCAATTTTAGGACACCCACTTGGACGATCTGCGTTCTTTTCAACCAAAGGAGAATGATGCAAGGACTTCGCAGGGTCATAACTTTTGAGTCGGTTGTCCGATTGGGCTGAAATTTTACATGGACGTGTATCTTGAGGAGTTGATTGGATTTCCAATCAAACATAGTTCACTAAGACCTCCAAAAATTCAAATTTTCAGGGCCGGATTCCTTCATCTAAGGCCTCAAAATTGGTTTTTACTTTCTTTTTCAGGTTTTTAGAAAGTTGTTTTTTTAGTTAATTTTGAACTCGTAATCTTTATGGGTTTAGAAAGTTAGAAATTTGTGTCGTAGGAATGTTTTTTAGATTTCCTTTAGATTTCATGATTTTTGGGATAGATTTGAAATTTTCCATAAATGACAATTTTTGGATTTTGTAAAAATCTGCCCAAAAAGAAATTTTTTGGTGATTGTATAAAATAGGGACTTTTCCATTGTAATGGTAGAATGGTTGTAGTTTGGACAGAAGAATAATGTAGAACATTTGATCGAGACATGTTTTAACTAGCTACATCATGAGGCCTCCAAAAGAGCAATCAAAGTGTAGAGGCCCTAAATATTGGATCTACTATTTTTTTTTATATGTAATGGGCCGAAGCCGATGAGGTGTACATACCCTACCCCCTTTGTGAGATTTGAACTTGTGACTTCTAATTCAAGAGCACAAGTTCTCCACAACTAGGCCAACTTAGGTTGTACAATATTGGATCTACTATTGAGTTTCACATTTGAAAATAATTATATTGTAGGATGATCTATAAAAAATATATTATAGAATAGAGCACAAATGAGCTTAAAATTATGTATAAGGGAAACCAAACTAAATTAAGTGCAAAATTAGAGTATGAAATTATTTAGGGTAAACAATTAATGATAGTATTATTGGAACTCATGCAGATTTTTGTTTTCAAGCTAGTGGCCCTTGTATTTTTTAATTGCAATTCACTCTTAGATGGCTAAGAAATTTATGTCACTGGGGTCACTTGTGCAAATTTATGTGCCATGTATATGCTTAAGGTCAAGAGGAATTCTACAGATTGAAGGTAGTAAAAGACAATTTATCTCGCTATTAATAAAAACAATTTCTTAAAAAATTATTTCGAGTAAAAGGTCGATAGTTTGAAAGGACAACCTAAAAGGACGTTTCCTGTGGCCTTGGAAACGTAGTGCCACCCATGCTAAGCAACAACTCATCCAATTTCTTGATGGTGCGGCAAATATCCTACTGTTCCTCTATATATACAATGCACAATTTCTTCTGCACCACATGTAAACATTTAATCTGTCAACTACATTGTTTTCTAACGTTATAGAGAAAATTAATGTTTTGAAGTCTATGGGAGTATTGATCGTATGGTTGTTGATCTTAAATTTAGTAAGATATTTAGTCTTTATGATTAAGAAATATTCCTACAGTTAAATCTAGTAGGATTTACATCTGGTCATTGGATTGATCGATAGTTTCTTAAAACTATGGAATTTGTAATCGAGCCTTCATATTGTGTGTATGTCACTCTTATAATAGAAGGCTCTGTTTACATGTAGATTACTGTTTAATCATTGAGTTTAATGGGTTAGAGTATTGAATTTTTATTTTTGAAATTTTATATTCAAATTTTAAAATAGAATTTGTAAACAATTAGTAATAAAAAATAATTATTATTTTTAATTGAAAGAATTTAAAATTCAATTTTTTAAATTACCATATCTATATTAATTTATGTTGGTTTGTATTAGTTTGGTGTTATAATAGGTTCTTTTATATTTTTATTTTATTTAGATTAAAAATATTTTATTGACCAATTTCACAAGGTTGTGTTGAGTAGGCTTTTAAGGAAACTGAAAAAATAAGTTTTATAAAACTTAGGTTAACCAAACTTGAAATATAAAATTCATATTGAAAAGACAATGCTCTAATATTCCTCATATTAGCTTCAAAGCATTATTTTTTAGAATTATTAATATTCTGAAAAATATTTATTCATTTATACCATTGACCACTCTTTAAAAACTAGATTATGTAAGACTTATTTAGAAAATGAAATAGTTTGTTTCACACTATGATATTAGTGGAAGCATCCTAATTTCCATTGAATCACTTACTCATAATATGATGAAGCCAAAGAAGTACTTGACGTACAATTTGACATGACCTATTCATTGATGTGTAATTACACAGGAACACTTCCATATTTGTTTCTATGTGACCATACATTTATAAATATTTAACGTAGAGACATAAATATACGCACATTACTAGAATAATCAACAAATTTAACTTATACACTCTACTTAAAGATTCATACACAAAATTGTTTTTAAACTTGTCCAATGAATGCACCATTTCATATATGGCCACGTATAGTTAATTGTGCGGTGGGGTCTTTATTTACATGCAGCTTCCTTCATTTTCTTTGCGCCATTTTGTTCTGGTTTTGTGTGCATGATTCATGGTGCTTCTAGACCATTCCTTATCCAGGCTTTATTATCCCTTGCTGTTGCTATATGCTCTGTGTTGCGATATTCTTATTTTTCTGATTCTTTCCTAAACTGTCTTCTGATTTTTCCTTAACTGTTTTCGGATACTTTCCTATCCTGTAGATAGTGTAGCTGTATGCATAACGCACACAGCATGATTGTAGGATCTAGAGATGTATATGAACCTGTACAGATTCATTGTAATTAATAAGAATGAAAAATATTCTTCTTAGTTTCTGTTTTTAAGTTGGTATCAGAGCTTCGAAATTTGAATCATTTGTTTCCCCTTCATTGAACCATGGGCGATTCAGATTCGGAAGTATTTCAGCCCAAATCTGCTCCCATTATTATTCAATCCGAAGGTTCATCCTTCAATGCAGGAATTGTACTCGATGAAACAAACTATGATTTGTGGTCTCAAATCATGGAGATGCATATTGCTGAGAAGGAGAAACTCTCTTTCATTCATGGTAATTCACAGCCACCTACCAAGAAGGATGATGGATATGAGAAGTGGTATGCAGACAATCAAAAGGTCAAGAGATGGCTGTTGGTGTCTATGTCCCCAGAAATTATGAAGCGATACATTCGCTTACCCACTGCTCGAGATATTTGGAAAGCCCTTTCTAAGGCTTTTTTATGATGGAGCAGATGAACTGTAGGTATTGTCTTGAATCAGAGGGCTTTCTCTACCAAACAGAATGGCAGAACACTCTCTGTGTATTATGGAGAATTAACCGAGATTTTTGGTGAGTTGGATCATCGTGATAAGGTGATCATGGAAAGTGAGAACGATGTTGAATCTTACCAAAAATCAGTTCAGCGACAAAGGGTGCATATTTTTCTTGTTGGATTAGATGGTGACTTCGAACAAGTTCGTGGTGAAATTTTGAGAAAGGATCCTATTCCTGAATTAGAAGCATGTTATGCATTGGTCCGTCGTGAATCTGTTCGATGCACAACGATGATTGGAGAACCAAAAAAGGCTGAAGCTTCAGCCATGGTGACCCAAAACCGATCTAATCAGAACCGGCCTTCTCAAAGCATGCCTAAGATCACTAATGGTGCCGATAAATCCACCTACAAATGCACCCATTGCAATCAAACTGGTCATACCAAAAGTCACTGCTTTGAACTTGTGGGGTATCCAGAATGGCGGGATCATAGCCGCGATTCACAGAAGAAGAATTCCAAAAAGACCTCCAGTGCTGCGTTTGTTGAAACAAAGATAGAGGATGATGTTGCTGGACAGATCTTAGCATTAGCAACAGCAGTAGGTAATGGTGGTAAGTTTTTAAATATGTCTACACTTGTTTCTAATAGTGCATGGATAATTGATTCCAGTGCTACGGATCATATGATGTTTGATTCTAGACAGGTCTCATCTCTTAAACTATCCTCACAAAAATTTGTTTCCACTACCAATGGCTCTTCAGCCCTAGTTATCGAAGAAGGACCCTTACCTCTCACTGATACTTTGAATCTAGATTCTATTTTAGTTGTTCCATCTTTGAATTACAATTTGTTGTCAGTATCCCAAATCAACGCTGCTTTACTTTGTGTTGTAATTTTCTTGCCTAATTTTTGTGTGTTTAAGGACATCCGAACAAGGCAAACAATTGGTTGTGGTGTTAGGCGAGGGAAGTTGTATTACTTGGACTTGGTGTCAAAGAGTTCGGACAAGCTGCGTCAAGCTCTAATGGTGGATAGCTCTGAGGGGGAGAAGCATAAATCTGAAATCTGGTTATGGCATCGACGTCTAGGGCATGCTTCCTTTGGTTACCTGAAGAAATTATTTCCTAGTTTATTTGCAAAATTTGTTGTTTCTAGCTTCCGGTGTGAAGTTTGTGAACTTGCAAAAAGCCATCGTGCTTCTTTTCCATTAACTTTGAATAAAAGTCTAGTTCCTTTTATGGTCATACATTCTGATGTTTGGGGTTCATCTAAAGTCACTAAATTGGGTGGATCACATTGGTTTGTTACTTTTATTAATGATTGTACTAGAATGACTTGGGTGTGCTTAATGAAGTCTAAAAGTGAAGTGAACTTGTTATTTCAAAAATTTTATAACATGGTTCGTACTCAGTACAATGCACAAGTTCAGGTTCTCCATAGTGACAATGGAGGTGAATATTTGAGTTCTGAACTTCAGCAGTATCTGGAAGCACACGGAATTATACATCAAACTACTTGTTCCAATACACCTCAGCAGAACGGGGTGGCTGAGAGAAAAAATCATCACTTGTTGGAGGTTGTCTGTGCTTCGTTGATAGAAGCCCATACGTCGTTGTCTTATTGGGGCAAAGCACTTACCTCTACAGCATATTTGATTAACTGGGTACCCTCCAGCACTATTGATTTCTAGACACCATCCTAGGTTCTCGCTGAGGCGGTTGCTGCTCCAGCTGTCCCAAATTTATCTCCTCACGTCTTTGGTTGTGTAGCATTTGTACACCTCCATAAGCATCAGTGCAACAAGTTATCTCCTCGAGCACTATGATGTGTCTTTCTAGGATATGCTTCTTATCAAAAGGGGTACCGATGCTATCATCCTCCAACCCAACGAATGTTTATTACATTGGATGTAGTTTTTCATGAAGACTCGATGTATTTTTCCTCTGAGCCTGAACTTCAGGGGGAGTACCAGAAGGAAATTTAGACTCTACACTATGATGATCACATTTCTGAAGATGTTGATGTTCACATCTCTGAGGATGTGGGTAACTTAGACATCTCTAAAGAAGTGGAACTCTGTGAACCTATTAATCAAGAAGTGGGTGAATTGGAGGTGTATGATATAACTTTGGATCAAAATAGTGATGAACACCCAGAAACAGAAGTTGTGGCTCCACCTTCATCTGAGTCCCTCACCCCACAGGCAACCAATACACCACACCAATCACTTACTGAGGATGTTCTTGAGCCATCTGGAAAACAGCTACCACAGCGTCTCACCAGAGGTATCCCTAAACCCACATATGAACCCAAACTTTCTAGTAAAGTTAGATATCCCATGAGTCATTATGTGTCTAACCATCATTTGTCAGAATCAAATCAGTCATTTGTAAATCAGTTATCTACTGTATCTATTCCTAACAATGTGCAGGAAGCCTTAGCTGACCCAAGATGGAAAGCCGCTATGAATGAGGAGATGAAATCATTGCAGGAAAATAAAACCTGGGAACTTGTTGACCGTCCACTAGGAAAGAAACCAATTGGATGTCGTTGGGTTTATACTGTGAAGTACAAAGTAGATGGTACAATTAAATGCTTTAAGGTGAGACTGGTGGCAAAAGGGTACACCCAAACCTATGGGATCGATTATACAGAGACATTTGCACCTGTAGCTAAAATCAATACAGTACGTGTCTTGTTGTCTCTAGCTACGAACTTGGATTGGCCATTACAACAGTTTGATGTGAAGAACACCTTTCTACATGGAGAGTTGTCCAAAGAAGTCTACATGGAACTCCCAACCGGATGCATGATACCAGAAATACATAGTCAGAAGGTGTGCAAATTACAAAAGTCACTATATGGATTGAAACAATCTCCGAGGGCATGGTTTGGAAGATTCACAAAGTCTATGAAAGCCTTTGGTTACCATCAAAGCAATTCAGACCACACTTTATTCCTAAAGAAACAACAGGGTAAGATCACTGCACTTATTGTGTATGTGGATGACATGGTGGTTATAGGAAATGATCCTAAAGAAAGGAAGGCTCTATAGGTTTACTTGTCCAGAGAATTTGAAATGAAAGACCTCAGTCCCTTAAAATATTTCCTTGGGATCGAAGTGTCTCGATCTGATAAAGGGATCTTTCTGTCTCAAAGAAAGTATGCCTTAGACTTGTTACGGGAAACTGGTATGTCAGCATGTCAACCAGCTGATACACCAGTGGAAGAAAGATTGAAGTTATGTATTGAGTCTAATCAGGTACCAGTTGATAAAGGAAGATACCAGAGACTTGTAGGAAGATTGATGTACTTAGCACACACAAGGCCGGACCTTGCCTATGCATTGAGTATTGTTAGCCAGTTTATGCATAATCCTGGAGAGCAACATATGAATGCAGTTATGTGCATTTTGAGGTATTTGAAGTCTGCCCCTAGAAAAGGAATTTTATTCACTAAAAGGGAGGATTATCAAAATGTGGATGCATATACTGATGCTGACTGGGCTGGAGCAGTAGATGATAGGCATTCTACCTCAGGTTATTTCACCTTTGTAGGAGGTAATCTCATTGCATGGAGAAGCAAAAATAGAATGTTGTTGCACGATCAAGTGCAAAGGCAGAATTTAGAGGTATGGCACTTGGAGTATGTGAAGCGTTGTGGCTAAGACTTCTCCTAATAGATTTGGGCTATCCACCTAGGCGGCCAATTCAACTATATTGTGACAATAAAGCAGCTTGTGATATTGCTCATAATCCGGTTCAACATGATCGTACAAAGCATGTGGAGGTAGACAGATTCTTCATTAAAGAGAAGTTAGATGAGAAGATTGTGGAGTTGCCTACGATTCGATCAGAGGATCAGTTGGCCGATATTCTCACCAAAGTAGTTTCAAGTCGAGTGTTCTCGACATTTTTGGGCAAGTTGGGCATGTGTGACATCTATGCACCAACTTGAGGGGGAGTGTTGCAATATTCTTATTTTTCTGATTCTTTCCTAAACTGTCTTCTGATTTTTCCTTAACTGTTTTCGGATACTTTCCTATCCTGTAGATAGTGTAGCTGTATGCATAACGCACACAGCATGATTGTAGGATCTAGAGATGTATATGAACCTGTACAGATTCATTGTAATTAATAAGAATGAAAAATATTCTTCTTAGTTTCTGTTTTTAAGTCTCTGTCTCTGTAGTCTGTGATGGATTATACGCCCCACAACAATCGTATTTTAGTATCTATTAAGGGACGGAAATTTCCCACCTCTGGATCTTTTGATGAAGATAATTTGAAATCAATTTTTCCGTGGGAGTGTCTAAGGGTTCTTAGTGCAATCATTACCATTGCTGGGGAGGACCTCCTTTATCCATGAGCACCATGAATTCTCCATCCCTCCCAGGTGTCGTCTTCGTTCCTCTCAAACAGTTTCGATATGCTTCAAAATTATGGGCTTTTGCTAAAATTTGTCTTGTATTTTGTGAATAAGGATTTAATTCCTTCAGGGGAATTAAATAGAGTAGTGAGGAATTATGATCTTTTTTCAAGTAAGGGTTGGGTTAGGGGAATTTTTCTTTGAAAATTTCTTAAGCTGTGTCTTAAATATGCTAAGATGTCTGATGCAGTTAAACTGGGTTCGGAGGGAAACAATTGTAAAATCTTTGATAAGGAGCTCATGGCTTTCATGGAGCATGTTTCTCGTTCTGAAGTTTCCCGGTTCTCAAATCTCTTTCATGATCTTCTCAGACTTGTAACTACAAAGTTCATGTGCATAAATCTAACAGACTTCCGGTTAAGGGTGTTGGTGGGCCTTCCACGAAGACATTCAAGATCGAGTTTTCTTTGCAGGGTTCTCGAGAGGATGATTCAAGATTTCTTCATAATGGATTGAAGTTAAATCTTGCTAGGGGGATACCCCTTTTCATCATGTTCATCAAGACAACATGCTTGCTCTCAATGATTCAGGACTGCCCGACCATAAGCACTCTAACGCGGTGAGTTGTTCTGAGAAGAAGAATATTTTTGTTGGTTTCCAACTCATGGAAAATGTTTCTTCGGTGCAGGGGTTGGAGGAGGGAATGGGTGAAAATTCACCCAAATGATATTTCAATGTTTTATTTTTGATCTTCTTGTTTTAGCATTTTGCTTCTCGTTGGCTTTGTATCTCAGCTGTAGTTTTACTGCCAATTAGTTTTATTCCATCTATGTTCATAGTTTCTTTAGGCCTTGCTTGTCTTCTACTATGTATACTTTTTTAAATTAATATAATTAAGGTTGACTGCATTTTATGTAAAAATAAAAATAAAAATAAATAAATAATAAGGAACTCTAAATTGTTAATCATAATATTTGTTGAGAAAAATTTAATAGCAACAATCAAAGTTAAATTTTGAGTTGATACATTCTTCAAATTTAAAATAAATGATGATTTTCAAAAATTATGAAATAAACAACATAACATTTATTTCAATGTTAAGAAATTTTTCAATAGTGTTGAGAGCATCTTATACACCCAAATTTAATAAAATTGCTTCCAAATTTTTATTAATTTGATGGAGCCGCATTGGTAGGTCACAAGTTATGCCATCATAGATGAATATAAAACTCTATTAAAAAGTAAACAATATCTTTCAATATTTAGGATAAACACATGCAATCTATTATATTGAAGTGATTTCATGCAATATTCAAAATATTGGTCAAGTATTTTCACTAATAATGAATTTAATTCCTTACCTCACTTTAAACTATTATGCATTATTTAACTTCAAAAACTTTGGTTCAAATAATTATACGGTTCTCGCCAAAGAAATGATGGGGAATATCCTTTGTAGTCCGTGTATTGATATGTATCTAAATGGAGGTGTGTTGGATACCCTATAACATACAGTTGGTTTTCCCAAACTCTTTTCTAGTGTTAAGCTATGCTTCATCATATTATGTTTCAACATTATAGTAATTATATTTTGTGATCTTAGAAATGTGTCTCTTTTACTAGAAGATGTAATGTAAATAGTTTTAATTGTCATAAAATATGGTTCAGTGTCTCAAAAAATATTTATTAGAAGAACTACTATTTATTATGATACAAATGATCTACATGTATTAGAAATTACTTCTAAATCAAAATAACTCTTAGACAAGCAATGACCATCAAAATAGATCCAACTTCTTCTTTTAAATAAAGAGTGTCACTTTACTAACAAATTTACATTTTATTTTTTAATTTTATCATTATTAAAATTTAAAGGAAAAAAAGAGAAAGGCAGATAGCATTAGAGAGATGGAGAAAAAATATATGCAAGGAGATAAAGAGGAGAATAAATTTTGATCAACTTTTTTGGAGCAATGATCTAAAGACAAACATGTCCATAAAACCCATCTTCCTGTTTTCATCACTTTATTTATCTTTTATATCTTGTTTATCATCCAATGTCACTCTCATCATCTCTTTCCTTCTATTTCTTAAACTCTCTAAATCTCTTTATCTAATTCTTCATCTCTATTTTGGTGTCTTCTTCTATCTCTTTGTCCATGTCTCATATTTCTTTTAAAGAAAATATTGTTGACAGTTATGAAACCAAATTCAATAACCAAAATAGGAACTTGGGAAAGGACATGACCATCGATCAAAACATAAATCCGTTCTTAAAATAAATATCTAATCAAATAAAAATATAACAATCATTAATTGTTGCAATAATGTCTATGACATTATTTGCTTGTACGGCAAATATTCGCTTTGCTTCAAACAAGTTGGATGCGATAATATCGATCGATGGAAGGTGCTGAAAAATAATTTAGCTCGCTAACAACGAAAACAATTTCTTGAAAAACATATTTCAGAGTAAAGGGTAGATAATTTCAACAACTCATCTAATTTATTTATGGTGCGGCAAATATCCTACTCTTCCTCTATATATACAATGAACAATTTCCTCTCCACCACATGTAAATATTTGATCTGTCAAATACATTGTTTAGTAACGTTATGGAGAAAATTAATGTTTCGAAGTTTATGGGAGTATTGCTTGTATGGCTCTTGATTTTACAGCCTTCTGTGGGTAGTAATTTTATTGCGATGCAAGGGCCTGGGTGTAAACTCCCCGCTCAGGTTTTCATGTTCTGTGGTTATTGTTTTTCAATCTCCACATCCTACCGCGCAGGATATCTTTTTCGATTCGATACCCAAGCTGCATATCTTTATAATTCTGATACATGCGAGGGTACACCACATACTATTCTTGCTGAAACTTCCCAGGACTGCAATGGTTTTGGGTGGAATAATGTCTTCATTGAGTGCTGATAATGTGTGGCCTAACAACTATTGCTATCCATGAATAAAGAGACTGCTTTTGTGTGCCTGTCGTTGTGTCCAGTATAGCAGGACTTAAGTCTGGGTTTTAATCTGGTGTGGTTTGTTAAATTTAGTAAGATTATTTGGTCTTTATGATTGAGAACTATTCCTACAATTAAATCTAGTAGGATTTGCATCTCGTCAATAAATTGATCCATAGGTTTTTAATGTTAAACCTGTGGAGTTTGTAATCGACTCTTCATATTGTATGTATGCACCCATTATAATTGAAGGCTTTGTTTACAGGACTGTTTAAGCCTTGAGCTTAATGGGTAAAAGTATTGTAATCGATCCTTCGTATCGTCTTTATGTCACCTTTACAATTGAAGGTTTTGTTTAGAGGTAGAATTACTGTTTTGAGTGTTGTGTTTAGCATTCATTGTAGAATGCATTTAGCTGGTCATGATAGATTGATTTGGATGGATTTTTCTGTGACCTTTGTTGCTTATTATGCATTCTTTTATTGTTATAATTTTTAAATTTATATTTTAATATTAATTTTTTCTGTTTGGGCCTTTTATAGAGCTAAAAAAAAATATTGATTTTTTATTTCTAAGATTGTATATTCAAATTTTAAAAGAGAATTTGTAAATAATTATTAATAATAAAAGATTATTTTTAATTGAAAGAATTTTTAATTCAGTTTTTTTAAATTATAATATTTAAATAATAATTTGTGTTGATTCCATATTGGTTTGGTGGTATAGTAGGTCCTTTCATATTTTTATTTTATTTCGGTAAAAATTATTTTATTGATCAATATTATAAGTTTGTTTTGAGTAAGTTTTTACGGAAACAAAAAATAAGCTTAATAAAACTTAGGTCAATCAAATTTGAAACATAAAATTCAAATTTGGGAGACAATGTTCTAAGAGTCCACATATTAGAAGCTATACATCATCTAAATCATCTAGTTGAATCAATATAATGGATAAGCTTTATCATCCCAAATTAATTTATAGTGTAATAATTTTAAAATAATAATACCCTGTTATATATGACTTTTTCTTAATTGTTTCTCTATATTTTTATTTTTTTGATTAATCTCAGTTCTAAAATTAATTTTAATTATCTTTATATAATGGATCTAAGCCTTTCGTCTTACTAATCTAATGAAATCATATATCTACCTAATACAAATCATGAACTCAACATTATAAATTTTGCATTTAATATCTCCTTTTAATTTCTTATATGTGTGTCATTCCTCCTAAAAGGTAGGATGGGATATCTGATTAGTTTCTAAATTTCTTCCGAGCATTCCATTATTTGATTTCATTTATGAGATCTTTCTTCAAAGTAGCTATCTATGTTTGAGAAACTTTACATAGAAAATGGAACTCTCTAATTCATATCTTTAAATGAGAACTAGAATAGCATTGAAAATATGTAATTTTATCAATAATTTTATGAGATTCTTATATAACATTAAAGTTAATATTAGTACTACATTGGTTGCAAATTTAATAAACTATATTCTATAGTAATAATATACTCTTATTACTAATATTAACTAATATGGGTTCTAAATATTTGTTATAATTTGGAATTGGTGGAAGGAAGTGTAGATCCATTGTAAATACTCAATTCTATTTGTGATGAAATAGTGAAACTATTAAAATGATGGAAGTAAATTTCTATTTAAAAATATATAAAAAGGAAACATATACACTAGTGAGATATGTATAGTAGAAAACATTATAATGTGATATAATTAAAATAAAATTATTTAAATAATTGTTTAATATAAGAAACTCTAAATTGTTAATCAAAGGATTCTTCATATGATTTGTAATATATTTCATTTTTAGCAACAATGATTGTATGAGAAAAACTTAATAGAATCAATTATAGGTAAATTTTGAGTTGATACATTATTAAAATTTTAAATGTATGACATTTTCTAAATTGTGAGAAAATCAACATAAAATTTATTTCAATATGAAGAAATTATTTAATAGTGTTTAGAGCAACAAATATACCAAAATTTAGAGGAATTGTTATACATCCTTTTAGTACATGTCCTACTCTAAATTTATTAGGTTTATTGTTTAATCTGCAATTTTTAGGTAAAAATTTATGTCATCATATGTGAACATAAAATTCTTGTAAAGAGTATACAATATCTTTCAATATTATTAAAATTATATAATGTACAAAATGACTAGAATGTTTGAAATTAGAAGAACAAGGGCAGGGGAAGGTAGAGTAATTCAATCTAGAATATGAAACTATGTGATGTTATTACAATCTTTATCCTTCAAATATTAACTAATCAATATTCACTTAATTTGAACATTGATTATGACAAGATTTTAAGGTGAATACTAAGTATAACATAAAACTCTAGTAACCATATGTGTAATATTATTCATTCAAATTCATAAATAACAACAATATTGTTAACACCACAAATGTGTATCAATCCTAAACACAAATGAAATCATAATGAAACTAAAAAATAGAATCTTTTTTAATAATATAGCTATGTATTAAAAAATAAACATGGAAACTAGGGGTTTAAAGAATAGCTCTAAGTGTACATGTACACATCTAAACAATTTCTAGTAGATTTCTATAGTGAAAATTCTCTAAACTTGTAAAATATTTTTAAATTATAATTTTCAACCCACTTCTAAAATTTAATCTCTTATCTAATTTGGTAAGCTCACTTAGTTTACAATGCTAATATTTTTCCTTACATTTGAAAAATAAAAATAAAAAATTTTGAGGGGTAGCAAGAGGTCATCAAGGTGTACCTGTGTAGGAGGTACATGGTGTATTGGTAGAAATGATGAAAGAATCATAATTGCTCAGGTATCAGAATCTATAGGAATGACAACTAATAACATAGCAGAGATAAGAGTGGCTCTGCTAGACTTATAAATGGGCCTCAGATTTGGAGCAAAGAGAATTCACCTAAAAGGAGACTCTCTCATTATAGTCAATGCAATTTAGAATAATGGATCATCAAAATGGTTGATGGATAAATCGTTAATCCCAATACAAGGAATAATTTCTCTGATTATAGTCAATGCGATTTAGAATCATAGATCATCAAAATGGTTGATGGATCTATGGTTAATCCCAACACAAGAAATAATTACAAATAGGGAAAAATTCAAAATTTCTTACATCTATAGGGAAGGGAATTGTGAAGCCAACTTGCTCGCAAAAAATGCAGCCAACAATAATTAGTTCCTATCAATTGATATATTAATTATGCAATTGAAGTGTGTTATCATTCTTTCCTACCCATTATAAGTAGAATCAATGAAAGTTGTTTCATCAATTTCAAATGGGAAATTTGAATTTGATGCTTACCATTAATGCTACATGGGACTTCTTGATGGTGGGTATAGGTAGTCCCGGTGATGGGATGGTTGATAAAGAAGTATTCTTAAATCCACGGTCATATTTTGGGTAAATTATTTAATCCATAGCCAAGTAGTTTACGCTCAATTTGATTTACTTGATTAAAGTGGGATAGGGAAAATTCTTAATTAACCCAAATTCTGAGTAGGTGGAGATGGTTCTAAATATGGTGGAGATAAGACGACTAAATGTCACTCAAAATAATCATCACGCAAGTTGGCTCCTTGAAACTACATCAACCAAAATCATGATGAAAAGTCAATAGGATAACAGATTGGCAATTGGGATTTATTACGAATCCTCAAGACAAATTTGAAGGAAAATTAACTGTAGAAAAAGATTGATGAACTTTAGAGACAGACATAGCTTCATCTAAATATTTTGTTCTATTTACCAGGATAGAACTATTTGCCTAATGGAGACTCCTATCTGACTACTTGCTAAGAAGTTGCAAATGGCGTTTTTAGGGAAAATTAGAGATAAGAGGTTGAATACCATTTTGAGATATAAGCACCCCTTAGTAGTATATGCATTTAAATCTGTTCTGGGTGAGGATTTTGTAATGGCGGACAACAGGTATTGGGTTAATATAGACATTTCATCAATTCTTTTGGCTCTAGTGTTAGATAGGGGTTTAAGTAAAGAAATGACTAGAAACCTTTGCAAAGCCATTTTCAAAACTCATTTCTTGGGTAGTTTAGAAGATATATTGAGGATTTGCGAAGATTTTTGGATTCTTCTACCTAGGGACTTTGATAAACAGGGAGATGAAGTCCCAAAATTACAAATTTTCTTCTTGGATGATCGAAATAGATTATCAGGACCACAAGGAGAAAGCTATCAGAAGCCTCAAGTTTCTTCTAAATTGGAAAAAAGTAGTTGTCAACCCAACATTAGACTAGATCTCAAAATTCATCAAGATGGAAGGCCTGGAGTAGTAGACTCGGGAAATCAACATCGAAAGAGAATGCCCTATAGATGATGAAGAGGTGGAAAGAGACACCAAAGGTTAGAAAAGAAAGTGGTGTTCTCCTACGACTATTTTTTAACATAGTTTCTTTCTTAGCTTTACTATATTATGTATTCTTTCTAGGATAATGTGATATATGGAGGTAACCTAAAGGACTAGAAATAGTAGATAGATGTTAGACTTATTGAATTTTTAAATGTCAGTTTGAAGAGTTTTTAAATGTAAGTTTGAATATTATTTGGGCCTTAAGGAAATTATGTAATCACATGAAGGACTCTTCAAGTTCATAGACAATGTTTGATAATTCTAACAGAGCATTTTTTGATATATCAGCATAGTAGGAATATTACATTTTTAGGTGAAACTTTGCAATTGTGTATATTTTATTTTATATATACAATTATGGGACCGGCTCTATTCAGTAGTTCAATTATAGAAAGAAAGAAAAAAAAAAAAATCTCCACAGGATAACATAATGTGAAAAACAAGAAACTAGTAAAGCTATAACCTACACAACACACAAATTATTATTCAAGGATAAAATATGTTTGATTTTTTAATTTAAAAATATGTACATATATGCTCAAGAACTACTTACTAGAATTAAAATTAATTTATATAAAATATTTAAGTGATTGCATGAAATATTTGTACACTTAAGTCATCATTTTGCAAATAATTAACCTTCTAGAAAATGTGCCTAGAGGAATATTCCATGGAGACTATCTTACACTAATACTACACCTTAAGTGTATCTAGGTGAAGAAAAAGAGGCATTTGAGTCCTAATCACAAGGATGGATCAAGTACCCAAATAAAAAGTAAGAACGAGAAAAGCCATTGCAAAAAAAATAAAATGTAAGGATCATTTTCTATTGATGTAAACTAAGTGATGAAGGCTAATCCCCTTAAAAACCTAAACACATAACAAGAATAAAGAATAAATAGAAAAAAAAGGAAAGAATTCACTTTGTCTGTTATCCCAAGGAAATGAAGCTATAACATACAGTAAATAACATGCTACAATAAAATGGGCTTTCCCATTATAATAATTTATGAGCTAGAGCGATAACTTACACTAGTAGAATTGGAAATTCTCATCTGTCCTCCTTAAGTTTCTGGTAAGTCATCCCCTATTTCCTCAAGTGTTGGTCTAAATAATTATTCATCATGGATATTATTACACTTACTTAAGTTTACTTAGGATAATGCATTTCATAGTAGTTTGGATATGAGACACTTGGGTGTTTGTGTCACATTGGGATAGTGTGTGTAGGAGAAATTCCACCTCTTATGGTGTTGATCTTGTTATTACACTATCATATCCACTTATTGTGGAGTGATAATTCCACCTTCGGTGGGTGATCCACCTCATGTGGAATATTATATTATTTCTCCTACCTACCCACACCTATTTCCTTCCTACCCTTGTTTCTTATTGAGCCACATGTCATGTTTGTGTGCTCATACATATCCCTAGCCTTGCCTATATAAGCAGGCTCATCTACATTGTATGTAACAACAACAACAGTTGTTGATCATTTTCTATTGATGAGAATACAGTTTATTCTTGTCCCATATTATGTCTCTATCTTGTACATTTCAATGACTTCTTGATCTTGGCAAAATCCAACATGGTATCAGAGCTATTGGAGTCTCATTGATTCGTCTTGAAGAGGCATTATTGTGACGTCAAGAGGTAGATCTAAGGAGCATCATCATTTGGAGGCGTCCTAGACCAGATCCGACCTCGCCATTGCGTCCGGAAAGCCGTTTCCATGAATTTTGGTTATAAAGTTGGCCTATTTTGGTGAGGAAAATTTTTTTCCCCAATTTTGCTAATCGTACGGATTTTTCGAATATTGATATAATTTTTTCAAAAAAAATATATTTTCAATTTTCTGCAATTTGTTTTAAAAAATCGAAAAAAAAAAAAAAAAATTTAAAAAAATTGAAAATCAAAAAATTTGAAAAGAGAAATCAAAAAAAAAAAAAAAAAAAAAAAAGTTTCTGGGGGGTCCGTAGACCACCCCCGTACCCCCGCGGTACCTGTCTGCAGGTCGCAGGAGCCTGCACGCTCGTACTCCCTGACAGTCCGTACCTATTTGTCCCGTGGTCTGTCAGCCGTCCTCTCCTCCTGACAGCATGCAGCACTCCGGCCTCGGCTCCGCCGCGTCTTTCTGGCACCCTCCGCGTCGCGTCCCGTGCAGCTGCTCCGTCCGGGCGCTGCCTCCCGTGCAGCTGCTCCGCCCGGAAACCACCGCGAGCAGCCCCCGCAGCTCCCAGCACCTTCCGCCGCTCCGCCTCGAGCACCGACACGTCTCTCCGCTCCGGCTCCTCCCGCGAGCCGCCTCCTGCGCCACCCCCGCCACGCAGACAGACACATCAGCAACGCGGACAGGCCAGACAGACACATCATCATCCGTACAGTACAGATCCCATGTCAGCACAGCCACACGGAAAACCGTACACCTAGTCACCCTGCCCACATCATCATTCCGTACAGTACGGAACATACACAGTCAGCAGGCCAAGTCATTCGTCCGTACGGTACGAACGCCCAGTCAGCCAGGCAGCGAAGTTTTGGTGACGGTCATACGGCCGTCAAATTTAACATAGTGAATTGCTGACGTCAGCGCCACATCAGCAGGGTTTGAAAATTTTTTGACCCCCTCTCATTTGCATTTTTGATCTTGCAGTTCAACTTCAAATGCCCATAACTTGCTCATTTTTGCTCCTTTTTGGGTGCAATTTTTTTTGAAATGGGCTAGAATTTCGTGCTCTCCACAGTGGTGAAAGAATTTTTTGATTTTTATGCACGGATTTTTCAGAAAATCCAGTTTTTGGTGACTGTCCCTGAGTAATCCTAGTTTTTGCAACTTCAGAGGCTTCGTTTGGGGTCATACGACCTCCTTTTTAGGTGCCGTTTTTTTTGAAAGTGCATATTTTTTTATCTACTTTCACATGATGCTATCAGATTGATGTCATTGTAAGTAGAAATTGTACTTTCAGATCTTGGCCTTTTTTGGCTCTTTTGGTACTTGTATATTTGCTTGAATCTTAGTTAGATTCATTGCACTATTGATTGAAGTCTCTTGTATCTCATTTGAGAAGTTGTAAAATTTGCATCATAAGCCCACTTTGCCTTGTTTTGCAAGTGGCTCATTGTAATCGCACTAAGTATAAAGTGCCAAAATCATCACTTTTGGGGGGGGTACTTTGATTGATTGAATTTGGGGGGTGTCTCTTGTGCTTTTGTGCTCTTGTGTTCTTTCCTTTTTGCTGCTATGGGTTCTTCTAAGTTTCCTCTCTTAACTCCACATAATTATGCTACCTGGAAAATTGATGCATGGAGTAAACTTATGGAAAAAGGACTCACTCATTACATTGATGGAACTATTGTTGCTCCAGCTGATCCTAAGGCTGATCCAGTTGGTCACTTAGATTGGGTCACTAAAAATATCATGGCAATTGGTACCTTAAGAAAGTATGTATCAAAGGATCTCATATTTCATATTGAGAAATGCACTCTAATCAAAGATGCTTGGCAAAAGTTTCAAGACTTGTATGGTCAAGTTGATGAGATTAGGGGATATCAAATTGATAGTGATCTCACCATGTTAGATCCCAAGAACTTTGATACTATACAAGATTATGTCACTAAGGCAAATGAGTTGAGGGCACAACTCAAAGATTGTGGCATTGATAAAAAGGATACTCAATTGATCTTCAACTTGATAGGGAAGCTTCCACAAGAATATGCAGCATTTGTTTCTAGTTTCCAAACTCATAGAATGACAATGGGTTCAAGCTACAAAATGCCTACATTTGATGCTTTCAATGAAATGTTGATGATGGAACAAACTAAGTTGATAAGCATGGGCATTCTTAAGGCTTCTTCTAAGTCTCAAGCATTAGTGGCAACTCAAGGAAACAAAGGAAATCAAGGAAAGGACAACTCAAACAAGAAGAAATGGAAATCAAAGCCTAAAGACAAAGCATCATCTTCTCCACAACAAGGAGATTCATCTTCTTCCAAGAAAGATAATTCACCAAAGAGAGAGAGACCTACTTGTGCTTATTGTAAAAAGATTGGTCATGAGGAGCATCGTTGCCATACTAAGAAGATTGATGAGCTCACACATATCATCAAAAAGCATAACATTGATTTGCCTAAAGTCTACAAGAAGGATGATTCATCAACTTCCACTTCCTCACATTCAAAAGGAAAAGGGCAAGCATTCATGGCTTCTACAAGTGGAAAAACTCACTCTTTTGGAACAAGAAAAGGAAAAGCTCTATGTGCTACAACAAATCATACTTCAGAGAGATGGCTTCTAGATTCAGGGGCTTCTCATCATATGGCATCTTCACAATCTGTGTTCTCTACATTTGAGCCTTGCACCATGCCACAGATTTTGATGGGCAATCATACATACATGGATGTGATTGGGAAAGGATCTATTGACATTGGGGATAACTCCTTCAATGATGTGTTGTGTGTACCCCACTTGACAAACAATCTCCTTTCTATCTATCAAATCACACATGGCGCAACTAAGAGAGTTGTGGAGTTCACACCTGACTCAGTTTTTATTAGAGACATGGAGACTAGAGCTATCATTGCAACTGGGGTGGTTGATCATGCATCTCGGTTATACTCCTTTTCAGATTTTGTTGATGATGATGATTTCACATTTGATGATTTCACACATGATGATCATACTTATTGTGATAGTTCAGATTTTGAGGAGAACTTTGGACACTTGAATTTGGGGATTCTCACATGTAACCCCGTTCTTGAGTCTTGTACTTCATCTTCTCATATTGATATTACATCACCTATTGCACCTGATGATGCAGATAGTGCGACAGTTTTGCCTTCATGTGATTCAGTGCAGCAGGATATACCTTGTCTTCCAGCTTCAGATTCATGGGATGATTACATGACAGACATTGCAGGTTTGTTTGTGGAATCCTACATTGCAGATTTGGGAGACATCATTGATGACATACATCTTCTCTTTGATGAAGATGATCCTTCTTCGATTGTTGCGAGGGCACACTCTGACCCTCTTGTTCATTCTCTACATGATCATTCTTTCGAGGTTGACATGATTGTGGATACTTATGTACAGCAGTTGGAGGAGGTCTCTTTATGCTTTGAGGAGACACATGAGTCTTTGGACATTGTTCTACATCCATCTTCACTAGATGTTGGAGTTCCTTTTTCAGTAGTATGGCACAGTTTACCATCTTTGGAAGGGGTATCTTTCAGCATCGACATGGGGACACTTGAACAGTTTTCAGAGATTCATTTCATCATGAGTTTTCTTCATACATCTTCCCTTCATGATTGGGGAGACTTCATGGATACACCTTTGGTTTTGTTTCTTCCTAAGGGGAGGAATGTTGTTCGATGTTCATGGAGCAGTTTCTTCATACATCGAGCTTCTATCATTGGTGCAGATTCTTCATTGAGGGATGATCACAGTTTGACTTCTCTTCTTCTCTCATATGGGGGGGACTTTTCCTCACATGGGGTTTTGTTCCTCACATACTTCTTTGAGAGTTCTCTTGTATAGCTTTCATCTCTCTTTTTGGGGGAGGGTTTTTTCCCATTGGGTTTTTCTCTCTTTCCCCACTTTGTGAGAGATTTCATTGCATTGGTTTGCATGCATTTGCATTTGTGCATGGGTACCTAACATGGCCTCGTAGCCGGGACCCATCTTGCATTGCTTAGTTGCATTGTAGACTTAAGTGCATTCCCCTAAGTTGCACTTAAGGGGGGGTGTTGGTGTAAATAATTATTCATCATGGATATTATTACACTTACTTAAGTTTACTTAGGATAATGCATTTCATAGTAGTTTGGATATGAGACACTTGGGTGTTTGTGTCACATTGGGATAGTGTGTGTAGGAGAAATTCCACCTCTTATGGTGTTGATCTTGTTATTACACTATCATATCCACTTATTGTGGAGTGATAATTCCACCTTCGGTGGGTGATCCACCTCATGTGGAATATTATATTATTTCTCCTACCTACCCACACCTATTTCCTACCTACCCTTGTTTCTTATTGAGCCACATGTCATGTTTGTGTGCTCATACATATCCCTAGCCTTGCCTATATAAGCAGGCTCATCTACATTGTATGTAACAACAACAACAGTTATTGATCATTTTCTATTGATGAGAATACAGTTTATTCTTGTCCCATATTATGTCTCTATCTTGTACATTTCAATGACTTCTTGATCTTGGCAAAATCCAACATCAAGCCCTTCATTGTCCTCCTTAGGGACATTATTTACAAACTTGAAGCCCACAAAGTACCCTTTTGGAGCCCCTAAGACCCTTTCCATGGCAAGATCCTTCTCAACCCTCTGATGGTGACGTTGGTGAAGCACTAGACGATGAATTGAGTAGAATATATCTAGAAACTGAGTTGCCTCTACAGAGGAAATTAACTCCGAGAATAGCTCTAGCTTATTCTTGAAAATCTTGTAGTTATTTAATTCAAGCCCTATTTTCGTAACATTGTATATAATCACATAATGGGGCTTCTTCTTCAAGAATTTCCTTGCGAAGATCCTGCCCACCCATCCCTTTCCATTGAACAAGTCATATTTTTTTACCACCCTTTCAATATCAGGAGCAAAAATGAAACCCTCTTTAGCATAATTTGAACATAAATGTAGCACAGATCCATAGTTTTGAAGAAAATAAAATTTATCAGATGAGAACATGGATACAACTTGGGTAGAATAAAGGCTATGAGGTGGTTTGGGGCTGAGCACCTCTTCTACCACTATTGTGGATATTTCCCACTAAATGTTCACACGGTCCCACTTGACGATGTGTTTCATGTGCTCCATTGTGTAAGTCCCATAAGTTGGAAACTCTATCAACCTGTAAATGCTATTGTAATAAATTAATTCAGTGGCTAATACTCCATCACCATTAACACTAACAGGTAAAGAGAGTAGTGTGAAGAGAAGGGTGAGATTAAATGATCCTTTTCTGCTCTTAAATCCATCGCTTGAAATGTTTAACACAAATTTTGAGAAATGATGAACTCAAAATAGTAATTACTTCACATGAGGAAAGGATTTAACACATTTTGAAGAGATTATCTAAGTACTTTCTGGGCATCCCCAATGTTTTCTCGAAGCCCTTCTCACCCATAATAGTCATTTTCATAAATAAAAAAGTTGTAAAAGGGTTCCACGTTAGCTAGGAAAAATACCAATTGTCAAGCAGATCACGGAGAAAAGATTTAATACAGGATTAGAGGTAGTGTTAATGTCTGATGCCAACTCTTTATATTGTCTTGAAATCATTCCACATCTTGCAGTCATGCTAGACAGATGTCACCTTAGGCACAATGAAGGACACTTCTCATGGTTCATATAATGCACATCGGCCTCTTTAATGTGCACCACCAATCTTAGATGAGATACATTGTGGCTCCCACCCATTAAGTGTAGTGCTTACATCATTACCTAAAATAATCAGAGAAAAAAAAACACACATAAAAGTTTAACTAAAAGACTCATTCATAACAAAAGGATCTAGCTCCTCATCCAGATGAATATCATCTAGATTAAGCAGGATGTCACCCAAATTTCGCTGGCATTCTTTGTTTGCTAGAGCATCCGCCAATCTATTCACTTTTTAAACTAATTTTTATGGTATAATTATCACATTTCTCCAATATCTCCCATGCCTCCTAAACCATATACTTGACACTCTAATGATTTCTTAAAATTATCCCTCCAAAAGTAGCACAACTTCCAGGTCATAACTTTTGATCTGAGAACATGATTGAGCTGAAAAAAAAATTAAAATTGAAGATCTCAAAGTGATATATTCTATTGTTTTGTGCATCAATTTTTAATTAGAAATTCATTGAGGCCCCATTTTATTATTTAAAGGTCCAAAATTCAACTTGAGTATTTTTTATAGGATTTTTGAGCCTAAAAAATATTGTTATCTCCCAAATAATACCATATATCCAAATGTTTCTTTCACCAAACATTATAATTTTAATTCTACTCATTAGGGTTTTTATTAGATTCATACATGCACAAATGAAAACTCACTAAGTGTAGTAACCTTTCCAATTATAGCCCTCATTGACAATATTTCACCAAGCTTAATAGGAAATCAAGATAAACATTGTTCTCAGGTGATGCATTGTTTCCCTTACACCTTAAATTCACTTTCATCAACTAATATCTCAAGTTTCCACAAATTATTAGAAAAAAACAAACAAGGTTCAACTTCAGTTCTATAATGATATCTAAACATTTTTATTAATTAAGCATGTGATGTCTACACTCAATGATATGGAAATGATAACTTTCAACAATACCAATGAATCATAGAATAGGAAACAAACACAATACATAAAATTGACAAAGAAAATATCAAGATGAATTGATGATAACAAGATTATCCTAAAGTGTGTACAAACAATTATAGGGCACCCTAGTTTGAGGTTCCTATGTGTGACAAAGTGATGCAAATTCATGATCATGAGGTCCTATGAATATATCTCTCTAAAATAAAATAAAAAGTGTTAGACACAAATGGACAATGTCCTTTTCTAGGTGTATTTACATGTTAAAAAATTAGGAATGTATGTCATTGTTTACTTTAAATACCAATAGTTCTCTCTACAATAGGATATGAACCTTCACATGTGAAAGCAACAAAAAATGGTTTTGTTGTATAGGGGCTTTCCCAACTCAAACCCTCTGTTATTTTTCCAACCTTAACTACAACTATGATTGATGAAAAAGAGAGTTTTTTCTTAAAAGTATAGAGAATGAAGCAACAAAAAGTATGCTTTACTAAATGCTCAACTATAAGACTTGGAATTTGAGGAAGGAGTTGTATTTATATTCAACTTACACATTCTTTAATTTAACATTTGTGGAGGGTCAATACTTGGGGGAAATTTCTAGCTACTTGAAAATCCAATATTCATAATTAATTATTTAGGTCCAAACTCCTTATATAGTGGGAGTGGGTTTCCTATTGAAGGATAGGGGCATTGGGAACCCTAGTCCTTGCAATTTGAGGTAGGAAAAGTTCATGAATAGGGGAAAATAATAGGTTACTATAAATGGTCCAATAATTAAGCATAATTAGACATGAATTCAATACACATTAGGTACAACTATTAAAGTTAGTCCAAACAAAGTGTATAATTGTAAAGAGATACAATCTTAGATACTACACTTATCCCCCTCTTTTGTGAGAGTATAAAATTAGTTCCACACTCTTGAAAATGTATAAATATTTCAAAGATGATTTCATCAAGACTTCAAAGGGACAAGACAATATCAAATATCGTAAGGAAATAGCCCCAAATATATAGAATCATATCAATCTATACCATCAAGGTAGAAGACAAGTACAAAGTGAGTAATATGATCTACATTGGTAAAATACATGGAAGATGCACAACATAAGCATACAATATAATGTAGGGGTAGCAAGGTCTTGAAAGGCATACTAGTAGACATATTAAGAAGACAAGTCATGAATTCAAGTATTGGTAATATCCTCAAATACTTACTTGGATTCATGTTATAAACCACAAAGCATGGTCTCTACAACTAGTACATACCTTGAATACTTATTACACGCCATGTCTAAAAGTATTCACAAGGCTATCAATTTACATTATGCTAGGTTACTCATGAATAAGGTGAAGGTCTCACAAGGGCTATTTAGTTATGTTATGCTAGGTAAGCTTCACCGCAATGGAGATTTCAAGGCCAAGAAAAACAAATTCTATTTGTTTGGTAATCTTGATAGGATACTACAAAATGGTTCTATAGTTGCACAAGCAAGTTTGTGGTGTGCGATAAAAGTGTACAACCAATATCATTGTGTGTACAAAAAGTGAAATACATAAAGGAATATATGTCTCCACCATGTATTGATATGTATATATTTATATATATGTATATTGATATGTACATACATAGATACATACATACATGCATATGTATATATAGATATTGTTGGTTTATTTATTTATTAATCTTAGATATAATTACACTTTACTCAAGTTTACTTAGGTACATGCACCACATTGTAGTTTGCATATGAGACACTTAGGGAGATGTGCTACATTGGGAGTGTGTATGTAGGAGAATTTCCAACTTTTATGGTGTGGTATTGTTGTTACTTTATCATATCCTTATTATGGAGTGATAATTCCATCTTCGATGGGTGATCCACCTCATGTGGGATATTTTACTATATCTCCTACCTACCCTTGCATCTCATTGAGCCACATGTCATAATTGTGTTCTCTCTTGTCTCTTGGCCTTTCCTTTATAAGTAGGCTTATCTACATTGTATTTAATTCTTGATGATCCAGTTGATCAGTATTTTCATCTTGATTAGAATATAGTTTATTCTTATCAATCTATTTTGTCTCTCTTATTGTGCTATTCAATGTACTCTTGACCTTGGATATTTTCAAAAAATTCTCACATCGTATCAGAGTCATTGGGGCTTCATTGATTAGTCTTCATTGAGAGATTTTGGATGTTTTGCATTTTTGGATCTTGGGTGCTTCTTATTTTTTAATTTTTGTACAAAATTTCTTCTAAATCATATTTTAAATTCATAGTTTTATTTTTTTAAATTATAAATTTTTTATATATATCAAAAAATAAAAAATTATATATTTTTCAGCTATGTAAACCCCCCCCACCCCGACCATGGTACACTGCATTAATTTTCTACAAAGTTTTTTGGTCATCCATATTGGCAGTCCCGCCACCGTACTCTACCCGAGTACTATCGCTGCCCTTTGTCAACCTCCTAATCTCCTCCCAAGCCGTCACCGACTCGCTAACAGCTTCCCTTCCCGACAACCTTTGTGAGCTAGCTCTAGCCTTCCGCTTGGTAGCTAACAATGCTTGTGCTTTTCTGGTGGTTGTGCATCCTCCACTAGTCTCTCTCGCTCAATGCCATCCAAGACCCACGCCCGCCATGTGGCAAGCGGCAATTGGCCTTTAGACTCCTTATTCCAAACATGTCTGTCGCATCAAATTCTTGCAGACATTGATGCACAGTGTCACGTCACCACCTAATTAGCTATACAATTTGTCATAATTGTGCCACATTAGCATACAACAAAACTTAACAAGTGCCACATGGACTTCCATCTCACTCGTCCATCCTGCACAGTCATCAGTTCACTAGGAAAATTTTGTATAGCCACATGGCAGACACATCATCAAGTCAGTATATTGAGTGGTAGTCCATGAAAGCATTTCATACTATAAGGACCCAACCATCGTTTTCCATGTGTCGCAGCCCATATTGTATGGATGCCATGTTAGCAGGGGAGGTGATTTTTTTGTGATGGCTAGATGGGCGTAAAATTTTATCCCATTGAATGTTGATGTCAACAGTGTATTAGTAATTTTTTGAAAATTTGGAGCCCCTTCTCTTTGAGATTTTTCATTTTACAGTTCAAATTCAAGAGGCCATATCTTGATCATTTTTGCTCCTTTTTGGCTGCAATTTTTTTTTCTTTTTGGGTTAATTTTTCATGCTCTTAATAGTGGTGGACAAATTTTCTGATTTTTATGGACATATTTTTCACAATTTTAATATTTTCATGATTGTACCTATCCAATCCTCAATTTTGCAACTTCAGAGGCTTCGGTTGAAGTCATACGACCTCCTTTTCAAGTGATGGTTTTTTTGAAAGTGCATAATTTTTTGTTGTCTTTCATAATCTACCATTAGCTTGCAATATTTGGTACTTGTATTTTTCTTGGATCTCAATTTAGATCACTTTCAGTATTTTTTGGGGTCTCTTATATCCTATTTGGGGTTGTTGTAAATTTGAAAGAAAATGTCCACCTTTCCTTGTTTTGCAAGTGGCCATTGTACACGCACTTAGTATAAAGATCCAAATCATCAGTTTGGGGGGGTTTGTTGATTGAGTAATTCAGGGGGGTAGGTCTTGTGTGATTGTTCCTCTCTTTATCTTGTGTTTTTTTTATTTTAGTGCTATGGGTTCTCCTAAATTTCCACTTTTAACCCACATAATTATGCATCATGGAAGATTAAGGCATGAAATAAACTAATGGAAAAAGGACTCATTCATTATGTAAATAAAACAATAACAACACCACCTGATCCGAAGGCTTATCCTAATGCTCAAGTTGAATGACTTGCTAAAAATTCTATGGCACTTGGAACATTGAGAAAGTATGTATCAGATGACCTCATTTTTCATATTGAAAAGTGTACAAAAATTAAAGAGACTTGGGATATTTATGAGAAATTGTATGGTCAAGCTGATGAGATTAAGGGCTACAAGCTTGAGAGTGAACTCAGAACATTGTATCCCAAGGAGTTTGATGCAATCCAAGATTATGTCACAAAAGAAAATGAGCTAAGAGAAAATCTTAATGGTTTACAAATTGTTGGACAAGCTTCCATCAGAGTATGCACCCTTTTTTTCTAGCTTTCACACCCATCGATTGGCTCAAGGTGTCTCCTACACTCCACCATCCTTTGATGCATTCACGGAGATGTTGATTCTTGAGCAATACAAGCTGACTAAGAAGGGAATTCTCAAATCTTCAAAGTCAAAAGCTTTGGTGGATAATAAAGGGAATCAAAGAAACAAGGAAAAGGAAAGAACCAAAAGTAACCTAAGCCTAAGCCACAACAAGATGGAGCACAATCCTCACCTAAGGGGAAATCCTATAATGATAATCTTTTTTGTGCATATTGCAAGAAGTTGAGACATGATTAAGAATGTTGTTTCAAGAGGGATAGTGATGAATTTTAATATCTTCTTGAGAAGAACAAAATCAATTTTCCTTCTACAATGTCTACTTCATCTTCTTCTTTGAAATAAAAGGACAAAGGGAATGATCAATATTTTGAGTCAAAAGGAAAGGGACAAGCTCTTTGTGCTACTACAAGTCATGATTCAAAGAGATGGCTTCTAGATTTAGGGGCTTCTCATCATATGACATCTTCACAGTCTATGTTCTCTTCATTTGAGCCTTGCACCATGCCATAAAATTTGATGGGTATTCATGCTTACATGAATGTGATTCGGAAAGGATCTATTGGTACTAGGGATAACTCCTTTAATGATGTTTTGTGTGTACCTCACTTGACAAAAAATCTTCTTTCCATCTATCAAATCACACATTGGGAAACAAAGAAAATTGTGGAGTTCACACCTAATTCGATTATAATTAGAGACTTGGAGACTAGAGCTATCAATGCAATTAGGATGGTTGATCATGCATCTCGGTTGTACTCCCTTTCACATTTTGGTCCTATTAATGAGGTTGATTCTTCACATGATCATTTAGATATAGAGGAGAACTTTGGGTACTTGTAGCTGGGTGTTCTCACATGTGACCCTATTCTTGAGCCTTACATTTTATCTCCTCCTATTGATACCATACCACCTATTGCACATGATGATGTAGATAGTCTAACAATTTTGCCTTCTTGTGAATCAATGCAATATGATATTCCATGTCTTCCATCTTTAGTTCATTGGGATGACCACTTGATAAACATTATATATTTTGGAGACATCATTGCCGATATTCATTTTCTCTTTGGTGAAGATGATCATTCTTTGATTATTATGAGGGAACACTATGACCCTTTTGTTCATTCTCTACATGATAATTCTTTCGAGGTTGACATGATTGTGGATTCT